>NC_135969.1:45705762-45755762 GCF_053455715.1 Rhinoraja longicauda
ACTCCCACCTCAAAGCCATGCTCTCAGCTTTGAGATTTCCACCCTGTTTACTGTTTGTTGACAAGGCAAAATAGTCCATAGCTGTTGTCCACCAATTGTAACCACACCGGAACATTAGGTGAGGTCAGAATCAGACTACAGATGAATAATTCAAACATTACAACAGCAAAAAAAGGCACAGAGTGCTGGAGTAACTCAGCGGGTCAATAGACAATAGACAATAGGTGCAGGAGGAGGCCATTCGCCCCTTCGAGCCAGCACCGCCATTCAATGTGATCATGGCTGATCATTCTCAATCAGTACCCCGTTCCTGCCTTCTCCCGATACCCCCTGACTCCGCTATCCTTAAGAGCTCTATCTAGCTCTCTCTTGAATGCATTCAGAGAATTGGCCTCCACTGCCTTCTGAGGCAGAGAATTCCACAGATTCACAACTCTCTGACTGAAAAGGTTTTTCCTCATCTCAGTTCTAAATGGCCTACCCCTTATTCTTAAACTGTGACCCCTTGTTCTGGACTCCCCCAACACTGGGAACATGTTTCCTGCCTCTAACGTGTCCAACACCTTAATAATCTTATACGTTTCGATAAGATCTCCTCTCATCCTTCTAAATTCTAGTGTGTACAAGCCTAGTCGCTCCAGTCTTTCAACATATGACAGTCCCGCCATTCCGGGAATTAACCTAGTAAACCTACGCTGCACGCCCTCAATAGCAAGAATATCCTTCCTCAAATTTGGAGACCAAAACTGCACACAGTACTCCAGGTGCGGTCTCACTAGGGCCCTGTACAACTGCAGAAGGACCTCTTTGCTCCTATCTCTGCAGGCAGCATCTGTGGAGAACATGGATAGGTGACGTTTCACAGAGTGCTGGAGTAACTCAGTGGGTCAGGCAGCATCTGTGGGGAACATGGATAGGTGACGTTTCACAGAGTGCTGGAGTAACTCAGTGGGTCAGGCAGCATCTCTGGGGAACATGGATAGGTGACGTTTCACAGAGTGCTGGAGTAACTCAGTGGGTCAGGCAGCATCTCTGGGGAACATGGATAGGTGACGTTACGGGTCAGGGCATTTCTTCAGCCAACAGTGACTGCATTTCATAAATCTATTCATTGACTGTGGACCCGCCTGGTGTGAGATTTTAAAAGGCACGGTTTAAATGCAGGTCCTTTCTGCCTTTCTCTTTTAATCAAATCAGAGGTAAGTTTGAGTGGACTGTGGAGCTGGAGATTGTTTAGGACCAGCCCCTCCATGATAGACTGCACAACAGCAAACAACTGCGGGCAGGAAGGAGTGCTGAGCGGGGAGATGGTGCAACGCCAGCTGTGGCTGTAGAAGAATGACGGGTCGATTCACAACTGCACTATTGACCCCTGTATCCACAGGAGCTTTAATGTCCAATCAGTCCTGGCACCCTGCGATCAAATCCCTCTTAGCTGCACAGTCCCAGCACAAAGTCATCGTCAGCCCTTCCTGCACCCCAACACCTCACACCACCATCATCAGACCGACAGATCGGCTAGACGCACAGAGTCCCATGCCCAGAGTAGGGGAATACAGGACCAGAGGACACAGGTTCACGGTGAGAGGGGAAAGATTTAATAAGAACACGAGGAACATCTTTTTCACACAGAGGGTGGTGGGTGTATGGTGACAAGCCTCCTCTGCCAGCTCGTTCCCCTATTCTGAGTGAAATACTCAGCGAATCTATTCCCTGTACTGTTCTATGCCCAGGTTCATGAGTTCATAAAGTTTATAAGTGATAGGAGCAGAATGAGGCCATTTGGCCCATCAAGTCTCCTCCACCATTCAACCGTGGCTGATCTATCTCTCCCTCCTATCCCCATTCTCCTGCCTTCTCCCCATAACCACTGACACCCGTACTAATCAACAATCTGTCTATCTCTGCCTTCATAGTGTTGAAGTATGTTTGGAATGGGGGCGGGCGGGTGCAGGGGGGGAGGGAGAGGGGGGTGACATCCTAGAGGAGATTCCTCTGCTCCAGTGACAAGTAGACTACAGCCTCACAAACAATCACCCTGGCTCTGGGCACGAGCCAATGATGACAATCAGAGTAGGAAGGAACTGCAGATGCTGGTTTAAACCAAAGTTAGACACAAAATGCTGGAGTAATGCAGTGGGACAGGCAGCAACTCTGGAGAGAAGGAATGGGTTGCATTTCGTGACGAGACCCTTCTTCAGACTGAGAGTCTGGGAAAAGGAAAAGGAGAGATATAGACAGTGATGTAGAGAGATACAGAACAAAGGATGAACTGATATGCAAGAAAGTATCAATGATAAAGGAAACAGGCCATTGTTAGCTGTGGGCTAGGTGAAAACCAGTTACAGACAATGAAACTCAACCAGAATCAGTCATAGAGTCGTAGAGTGATACAGGGTGGAAACAGGCCCTTCGGCCCAACTCGCCCACACCGGCCAACATGTCACAGCTACACTAGTCCTACCTGCCTGCGCTTGGTCCTCATTATCAGCAGCTTGCAGCAAGATGAGCATGTTGGTGTGGGCATGTTGGCATGGGCATGTTGGCATGTTGACATGGACATGTTAGCATGTTGGCATGGGCATGTTAGCATGTTGGCATAGGAATGTTGGCATGGGCATGTTGGCTTGGGCATGTTGGCATGGGCATGTTGGCATGGGCATGTTGGCATGGGCATGTTAGCATGTTGGCATGGGCGTGTTGGCATGTTGGCATGGGCATGTTTGCATGGGCATGTTGGCATGGGCATGTTGGCATGTTGGTATGGGCATGTTGGCATGGGCATGTTGGCATGGGCATGTTGGCATGTTGGCATGGGCATGTTTGCATGGGCATGTTGGCATGGGCATGTTGGCATGTTGGTATGGGCATGTTGGCATGGGCATGTTGGCATGGGCATGTTGGCATGTTGGCATGGGTGTGTTGGCATGTTGGCATGGGCATGTTGGCATGGACATGTTGGCATGGGCATGTTGGTATGGGCATGTTGGCATGGGCATGTTGGCATGTTAGCATGTTGGCATGTTAGCATGGGCATGTTGGGCTCTCTGGCAAATGAAGGCAGAAGTCAATGGCCATTTCTAGATGCACCCTCTTACCCCCCCCCCCCCCTCCCCATGCTCCACAGCAGCAGAGCTGATGGATTGTCACATCTTATATCACTCCTACATCCTACATCATGCATCCTGCATCATGCATCATATATCCTATATCCCATATCCTACATCATGCATCATATCTCCTACATCCTACATCACCCCTCTGTGTTCTATCTCCAACTGGGGGTGTGAAGCAAATCCAGGGGCCATGTTAATCAGTGAATAAGTACCTTTGCACAGGGCTGATTGCCTGTAGTTTTAATGATCATTACTTAATTTAATAAACCAAGAAACTATTACATTTGTATGAGCTTCCATGTTTGAACATTTTCATTTTGTGTCCGCAGTTATAATGTGGCTGACATGTGATATGTGCATCGAAGCATTAAATTGGATTTGTTTGCTGGTGAGACTCAGTGTCCTGTCATGCAGCCAGCGTTCAGTTTGGGTGAAGGACTGCAAGTTACATCAGGACAAAATCAACTATCAACAGAACATTCAAATTAACGTCCAATCTACGTGTTTCTTTTGCCCAATTTAGTTTAGTCCAGTTTAGTTTAGATTAGTTTAGATTAGAGATAGAGCGCGGAAACAGGCCCTTCGGCCCACCGAGGTCACACCGACCAGCGATCCCCGCGCGTTAATACTACCCTACACACACTAGGGACAACTTTTTATACCAAGCCAATTAACCTACGTCTTTGGAGTGTGGTAGAAAACCCACGCAGGTCACAGGGAGAACGTACAAACTCCGCACAGACAGCACCCGTAGTCGGGATGGAACCCGGGTCTCCAGCGCTGTGAGGCAGCAACTCTACCGCTGCGCCACCGTGCCGCTCTTTTGTTAGTTTTCTTTTGAGCAGTTTTGTTCCAACAGCCTTGCATGCTGCAGACTGGTTGTGGAGAGGATGTTTCCACTATGGAATTGAATGGAATATATTATTTTATTGTCACAAGTGGCAAGTCACAGTGAGATTCATTGCTTGCATGCCCAAGGTGTGCAAATAGTCCCCACATAAAGGGCGCTGACGAAGTATCCCACCCAGGTGCTCTTTGTTCTCGCTCCCCCCACCCCTCTTCCCTCACGACAGTTCCCCCACGATGGGTCCCAGTATGAACATTGACTTCTCTAACTTCAAGTAGCCCTTGCTTTCCCTCTCTCTCCATCCCCTCCCCCTTCCCAGTTCTCCCACCAGTCTTACTGTCTCCGACTACATTCTACCTCTGTTCCACCCTCACCCCTGTCATCAGTCTGAAGAAGGGTATCGACCCGAAACTTCACCCATTCCTTCTCTCCAGAGATGCTGCCTGACCCGCTGAGTTACTCCAACGCTCTGTGAAACGTCACCTATCCATGTTCCCCACAGATGCTGCCTGACCCGCTGAGTTACTCCAGCACTCTGTGAAACATCACCTATCCATGTTCCCCACAGATGCTGCCTGACCCGCTGAGTTACTCCAGCACATTGCGTCTATAATCGATATTCTTCCTATTTATTGAGCACCACACAGGACTATATCAGAAATCTGAGCCATGGCCACTAAGAGCATAAGGTGATAAGTGATAGGAGCAGAATTAGACCATTCGGCCCTTCAGGTCTACTCCCCCATTCAATCATGGCTGATCTATCTCTCCCTCCTAACCCCATTCTCCTGCCTTCTCCCCATAACCTCAGACACCCGTACTAATCAAGAATCTATCTATCTCTACCTTAAATATATCCACTGACTTGGCCTTCACAGCCCACTGTGGCAAAGACTGTCACAGATGCACTAATTGGGTGGTGTGAATGTACATTGTAACCCCGGCGATGTTGATCAGCAGACGATGCAAACAGACCTCTCTCCTCTAGACGTGCAGGAAGGAACTGCAGGTGCTGGTTTAAATCGAAGCTACCCACAAAAAGCTGGAGTAACTCAGTGGGATGGGCAGCATCTCTGGAGAGAAGGAGTGGGTGACGTTTCGGGAGCAGACCCTTCTTTTGAGGCGTCACCCATTCCTTCTCTGGTCTCCTGACCAGGTTTTGCCGTAAGTAGGAACGGCAGCAACAATGGGAGCGTGCAGCACAGGGGAGCCTTGACAATCGCCCCCGCAAGGTTCAAACCGGTCTTTGTGCTGGCACTATCCCGCTTAATCACCGCTCATTTGGGCCCGCTGCCTCCAGAGATAGTTGCTAGGAGACGTGCAATATGGAAATATGAACAACTAACAGCCAGCCACATGTTGTCCACAGCAGGCTGGTATATCAGCTTGTTTATATTATTAAAAATGGTGCAATGTGTGATATGTTATTAAGCATTCCTGAAGGCAAGATTGCTACAGGCAGGCAGAGCCAAGACAGAGTGTTTCCCATCAGTGTGTGTCTTCAGTGCGATGTACAATCGCTTCCGACGGGCCACAAACCTACTCCCGATCAGTTAGATGTGTTAACAAAAGCCGTTGATGCAATGTGCTGGCAGAGCAGGACAGAAGGCCTGGGTCAGTAAATAACAGTGGCAGGAGCAGTGAGGAGTGCAGTGTTGATGAAGAGTGTCAGTGACAACACCTTTGTTTGTAGCTGTTACATTATGTGGACTGGAGCTTGCTGCTGACAACAAGATGCAGCCATTGTTTCATCCTCACTATCACCTTCATCTAGAGTCACAGAGTGATACAGTGTGGAAACAGGCCCTTCATAGAGTCACAGAGTGATACAGTGTGGAAACAGGCCCTTCATAGAGTCACAGAGTGATACAGTGTGGAAACAGGCCCTTCATAGAGTCACAGAGTGATACAGTGTGGAAACAGCCATTCATAGAGTCACAGAGTGATACAGTGTGGAAACAGGCCCTTCATAGAGTCACAGAGTGACACAGTGTGGAAACAGGCCCTTCATAGAGTCACAGAGTGATACAGTGTGGAAACAGCCATTCATAGAGTCACAGAGTGATACAGTGTGGAAACAACAGGCAATAGACAATAGACAATAGACAGTAGGTGCAGGAGGAGGCCATTCGGCCCTTTGAGCCAGCACAACCATTCAATGTGATCATGGCTGATCATTCTCAATCAGTACCCCGTTCCTGCCTTCTCCCCATATCCCCTGACTCCGCTATCCTTAAGAGCTCTATCTAGCTCTCTCTTGAAAGCATCCACAGAATTGGCCTCCACGGCCTTCTGAGGCAGAGAATTCCACAGATTTACAACTCTCTGCCTGAAAAAGTTTTTCCTCATCTCTGTTCTAAATGGCCTACCCCTTATTCTTAAACTGTGACCCCTTGTTCTGGACTCCCCCAACACTGGGAACATGTTTCCTGCCTCTAACGTGTCCAACACCTTAATAATCTTATACGTTTCGATAAGATCTCCTCTCATCCTTCTAAATTCTAGTGTATACAAGCCTAGTCGCTCCAGTCTTTCAACATATGACATTCTGGGAATTAACCTTATGAACCTACGCTGCCGCCCTCAATAGCAAGAATGTCCTTCCTCAAATTTGGAGACCAAAACTGCACACAGTACTCCAGGTGCGGTCTCACTAGGGCCCTGTACAACTGCAGAAGGACCTCTTTGCTCCTATACTCAACTCCTCTTGTTATGAAGTCCAACATTCCATTAGCTTTCTTCACTGCCTGCTGTACCTGCATGCTTCCTTTCAGTGACTGATGCACTAGGACACCCAGATCTCGTTGTACGTCCCCTTTTCCTAATTTGACACAATTCAGATAATAATCTGCCTTCCTATTCTTACCACCAAAGTGGATAACCTCACACTTATCCACATTAAACTGCATCTGCCATGCATCCGCCCATTCACACAACCTGTCCAAGTCACCCTGCAACCTCATAGCATCTTCCTCACAGTTCACACTACCACCCAGTTTTGTGTCATCTGCAAATTTGCTAATGTTATTTTTAATCCCTTCATCCAAGTCATTAATGTATATTGTAAATAGCTGCGGTCCCAGCACCGAGCCTTGCGGTACCCCACTAGTCACTGCCTGCCATTCTGAAAGGGACCCGTTTATCCCCACTCTTTGCTTTCTGTCTGCCAACCAATTTTCTATCCATGTCAGTACCCTACCCCCAATCCCATGTGCTCTAATTTTGCCCACTAATCTCCTATGTGGGACCTTGTCAAAGGCTTTCTGAAAGTCAAGATACACTACATCCACCGGCTCTCCCCTGTCCATTTTCCTAGTTACATCCTCAACTGGCCCTTCATAGAGTCACAGAGTGATACAGTGTGGAAACAGGCCCTTCAACCCAACTTGCCCACACCGGCCAACATGTCGCAGTTACACTAGTCCCACTTGCCTGCTCTTGGCCCATATCCCTCCAAACCTGTCCTATCCATGTACCTGTCTAACTGTTTCTTCAATGTTGGGATAGTCCCAGCTTCAACTACCTCCTCTGGCAGCTCGTTCCATACACCCACCACCCTTTATGTGAAAAAGCTACCCCTCAGATTCCTATTAAATCTTTTCCCCTTCACCTTGAACCTATGTCCTCTGGTCCTCGATTCCCCCACTCTGGGCAAGAGACACTGTGCATCTACCCAATCTATTCCTGTCATGATTTTATACACCTCTGTAAGACCAAATCATTAAGATCAGATATGCGGTGAGCTGGTGTGGTTCAGCACTCTACCCCACTACTACGACAGAGAGACACACTGGCCTCAATGCCAGGACATTTACATCGGCTTTAGAACTATTTTAATTTAGTGGGGGAGATATTTGTACTGAGTAACTTGCACTAATCCCCGGAGCATTTATTTTAAGAATAAGGGGTAGGACATTTCCTGAGATGAGGAAAAACTTTTTCACCCAGAGAGTTGTGAATCTGTGGAATTCTCTGCCATAGAAGGCAGTGGAGGCCAATTCACTGGATGTATTCAAGAGAGAGTTAGATTTAGCTCTTAGGGCTAATGGAATCAAGGGATTTGGGGAGAAAGCAGGAACGGGGTACTGATTGTGGATGATCAGCCATGATCACATTGAATGGCGGTGCTGGCTCGAAGGGCCGAATGGCCTACTCCTGCACCTATTTTCTATGCTTCTGAGTTTTCATCTTGCCGGTGAAAGAGAATGTGTCTGTTTCTATTTTAATTTTAGTGCTGCAGGCAGAGTGTGGTACTAGGTGCAAGCAGGTGGGTTGTGTTGGCTGGCTGATGCTGACCAAGTCAGCACACTCTGTCAGCCCAGTCTCCTGCATTTAGCTCCCAGCCTCCTGGCCAATCCTATCTATACATCTACTCAAATGTCGTTTTAAATATAGTCAAGCAAGTGTCTCTGTCAGAGCCCCAACTCTCCTGTCGAGCTTGTTGTTCGTACCAGTTCACAGCAGTTCAGTTTATTGTCACGTGTACCGAGGTACAGTGAAAAGCTTTTTGTTGCGTGCTAACCAGTCAGCGGAAAGACTGTACATGATTATAATCGAGTCGTTTACAGTGTGTACATACATGATAAGGGAATAACGTTTAGTGCTAGGTAGAGCCAGAAAAGTCTGATCAAGGATAGTACAAGGGTCACCAATGAGGTAGATAGTAGTTCAGCATTGCTCTCTGGTTGTGGTAGGATGATTCAGTTGCCTGATAACAGCTGGGAAGAAACTCTCCCTGAATCTGGAGGTGTGTGTTTTCACACTTCTGTACCTTTTGCCCGATGCGAATGTTAATTTCGCCAATTTAAAGTAGCCCCTGCAGTCCCTCCAGCCCCAGCCTAGGTATCCTGCTAGTCCCACTGTTGGCATCCTTGTATCCCATTCATTATCACCTCTTTCCCACCCAACACTGGGCCATTGTGGGCTCCACCCTTCCTGGGTCATCTGTTGCCAGCCCTGCTTTGTTCTGGCCTTTTCTTACCTCCAGTTCCCACCCCTCTACTTTCAGTCTGAAGAAGGGTGCTGCCTGACCTGCTGAGTTACTCCAGCACTCTGTGAAACGTCACCTATCCATGTTCTCCACA
This sequence comes from Rhinoraja longicauda, assembly GCF_053455715.1. Taxonomy (NCBI): domain Eukaryota; kingdom Metazoa; phylum Chordata; class Chondrichthyes; order Rajiformes; family Arhynchobatidae; genus Rhinoraja; species Rhinoraja longicauda. The sequence continues at coordinate 45,714,810 of NC_135969.1, forward strand.
GATGCTGCCTGACCCGCTGAGTTACTCCAGCACTCTGTGAAACGTCACCTATCCATGTTCTCCACAGATGCTGCCTGACCCGCTGAGTTACTCCAGCACTCTGTGAAACGTCACCTATCCATGTTCTCCGCAGATGCTGCCTGACCCGCTGAGTTACTCCAACACTCTGTGAAACGTCACCTATCCATGTTCTCCACAGATGCTGCCTGACCCGCTGAGTTACTCAAGTACTTTGTGTCTATCTTGAGTTTATAGATATGCTCTTTAATACTATTTTTAATTATTTAAATCTTTTTGAAGACATTTCAAAGTCTGTCAAAGACACTTGGAACATAAACATTGAACACTACAGGTGGACACAAGGAATTGCAGGTGTTGGAATCTTGCTCAGAATACAGTGCTGGAGTAACTCAGCGGGTCAGGCAGCATCTGTGGAGAACATGGATAGGTGATGTTTCACAGAGTGCTGGAGTAACTCAGCGGGTCAGGCAGCATCTGTGGAGAACATGGATAGGTGACGTTTCACAGAGTGCTGGAGTAACTCACTGTATCTCTAAACTAAACTAGGCGTACTGTTCAATGTTTTACCATATGACTTTCCTTCAATTAAAATTAAATCTGTTCTTAGGTTGAATGTTTCTCTAAGCTGCTTTGAAATAATATCAAACGATCCTCACACAGTGATTGGCAACAATCCATCCTCCACCTATTTTGATAAGTGTGTAATGGTGAGAATTATGTGGCTTGTCAAGGAGTTAATACTTGCATTAATTATCTGTTTGGCCAACCACGTTCACTTCATATAGAGAATCAAATCACGCTATCATTAGATACGTTTGTTCTGCATAATTTACCAGTATCGCTATAGAATAGGCTGTGGTGCTGAGAGCTATGAAATGTTTGCAACAATTAAAATTACTCTGTGGCTCTCCGGAACTCACACAATCATCTGCATTTGGCGGCACTGAAATATGAACGACAACTATTTTAGATTAGGCAAAAGGAATTTTCCAATTTAACAGCTAAAGAAGCTATGAATATCATTTGGTCGGAAAAAAACCCAATTTAATATGCTGTCGAGGCAGGATATTGAGTTGGAAATACTTTTATCTAATGCTTTCATTCCCTTCAAGCAGTGAGCTCTCTAAACAACTCTCTGACACTCAACCAAATTGAACTTCGATGCTATTTTCTTCAATATTGTTATTTAACCTTGAAGATAATTTTGAACTCATTGATGCTTGAAATGCAATATAAATACAAGAGGAGGCAGGAAATGATCAAACGCAGTCTACTTTAGTTTAGTTTAGTTTAGTTTAGAGATACAGTGTGGATAATGGCTGTTCGGCCCACTGAGTCTGTACCGACCAGCGATCCCCGCACACTCGTTCTATCCTACACTCACCAGGGACAATTTACAGGAGCTAATTAACCTACAAACCCACACGCCTTTGGGATGCGGGAGGAAACCGGAGCACCCGGAGGAAACCCACGCAGTCACGGGGGGAACGTGCAGACTCTGTACAGACAGCACCCGAGGTTCTGGATGGAACCCGGGTCTCTGGCACTGTGAGGCAACAACTCTACCACTGCACCACCATGCCACTCAAACAGGGCTTCAACAGTCACAGGAGGCTGAGAGACTCTTATCCATGCCTGGATTACAGAGGCCAACACATCACTGGGCAATCTACAAGCCTTGTAACTGGGCCGGAGGAAGCTACAAAATGCCAGGCAGAAACAATGAAACATAGACAATAGGTGTAGGCCATTCAGCCCTTCGAGCCAGCACCGCCATTCAATATGATCATGGCTGATCATCCACAATCAGTACCCCGTTCCTGCTTTCTCCCCATATCCCTTGATTCCGTTAGCCCTAAGAGATATATCTAACTCTCTCTTGAATACACCCAGTGAATTGGCCTCTGTGGCAGAGAATCCCACAGATTCCCCACTCTCTGGGTGAAGAGTGAGCAGGTTTGGCAGTGTGGGAGTTCTCTGTGGTGCTATAGGGCGACAGGTGAACGTTCTCAGCATTTAATGAGGACCCAGCCTGTCTACATTACCCGCACACAGGCAGCTTATCTGAAGGAGTAGAAACTAGGAACTGCAGATGCTGGTTATACGAAACAAGACACAGAGTGCTGGAGTAACTCAGCGGGTCAGGCAGCATCTGTGGAGAACATGGATAGGTGACGTTTCAGAGAGTGCTGGAGTAACTCAGCGGGTCAGGCAGCATCTGTGGAAAACATGTAGTCTGAAGAAGGGTCCCATCCTGAAACGTCATCTATCCATGTTCTCCTGAGATGTTCAGTTCAGTTTAGTTTATTCTCACATACTGAGATTCGGTGGGAAGCTTTAATTGTTGTGATGCTGCTTGAAGTGCTGAGTTACTCCAGCACTCTATGTCTTCTTCTAGTTTACAAGAATGATCCCAGGAATGAGTGGGTTAGCACATGATGAGCGTTTGTCAGCACTGGGCCTGTACTCACTGGAGTTTAGAAGGTTGAGGGGGGACCTCATTGAAACACAGAATAATGAAAGGCACAGATAGAGTGGATGTGGAGAGGATGTTTCCACTGGTGGGAGAGTCTAGGACCAGAGGTCACAGCCTCAGAATTAAAGGGCGCTCTTTTAGAAAGGAGGTGAGGAGGAACTTCTTTAATCAGAGGATAGTTAACCTGTGGAACTCATTGCCACAGAGGGCTGTGGAGGCCAAGTCAGTGGAAATAGCTTATGAAACAATACGATAGAACTTTATTTATCCCAGGAGGGAAATTGATCTGCCAACAGTCATAAACCACAAGGTGCATGAAACATGAAATTAAAGTGAGGAATGGAAAGGATTGGGGGTGTGCAAAGATTGGGGGGGGGGGGTGGGGGGGTGGGGGGGTGGGTCAGTCTCAGTCTACCCCACGACAGAAGGGGGAGGGGTTGTACAGTTTGATAGCCATGGGGAAGAAGGATCTCCTGTGGCGTTCTGTGCTGCATCTTGGAGGCCAGGTGGGCAAAGTTTAAAGGAGATGTGCGGGCAAGTTGTTTTACACAGAGGATGTTGGGTGGCTGGAACGCACTGCTGGGGATGGTGGGTGGCTGGAACGCACTGCTGGGGATGTTGGGTGGCTGGAACGCACTGCTGGGGATGGTGGTGGAGGCACTGCTGGGGATGGTGGTGGAGGCACTGCTGGGGATGGTGGGTGGCTGGAACGCACTGCTGGGGATGGTGGGTGGAGGCACTGCTGGGGATGGTGGTGGAGGCACTGCTGGGGATGGTGGTGGAGGCACTGCTGGGGATGGTGGTGGAGGCACTGCTGGGGATGGTGGTGGAGGCACTGCTGGGGATGGTGGTGGAGGCACTGCTGGGGATGGTGGTGGAGGCACTGCTGGGGATGGTGGTGGAGGCACTGCTGGGGATGGTGGTGGAGGCACTGCTGGGGATGGTGGGTTGCTGGAACGCACTGCTGGGGTTGGTGGTGGAGGCACTGCTGGGGTTGGTGGTGGAGGCACTGCTGGGGATGGTGGGTGGCTGGAACGCACTGCTGGGGATGGTGGTGGAGGCAGGTATGATTTGAGTATAGGAGCAGGGAGGTTCTACTGCAGTTGTACAGGGCATTGGTGAGACCGCACCTGGAGTATTGCGTACAGTTTTGGTCTCCTAATCTGAGGAAAGACATTCTTACCATAGAGGGAATACAGAGAAGGCTCACCAGATTGATTCCTGCGATGGCAGGACTTTCATATGAAGAAAGACTGGATAGACTCGGCTTGTACTCGCTGGAATTTAGAAGATTGAGGGGGGAATTGAGTGGTGAATCTGTGGAATTCTCTGCCACAGAAGGTAGTTGAGGCCAGTTCATTGGCTATATTTAAGAGGGAGTTAGATGTGGCCCTTGTGGCTAAAGGGATCAGGGGGTATGGAGAGAAGGCAGGTACGGGATACTGAGTTGGATGATCAGCCATGATCATATTGAATGGCGGTGCAGGCTCGAAGGGCCGAATGGCCTACTCCTGCACCTATTTTCTATGTTTCTATGATGGTGGCGTTTAGGAGCTTCTAGAAAGTCAGATGGATATGCAGGGAGTGGAGAGATATTTCCAGGAGGATTAGATTAGTGTCTCTTGGCATCATGTTGGGCATGGACATTGTGGGCAGAAGGGCCTGATCCTGTGCTGTACTGTTCTATTTTCTATGTAGTGTTTCCAATATAAACCTAGATAGTGGGCGGTGGGTGTATGGAACGAGCTGCCGGAGGAGGTAGTTGAGGCAGGGACTATAACAATGTTTAACAGACATCCAGACAGGTACATGGATGGGGCAGGTTTAGAGAGATAAGGGCCAAACACAGGCAGGTGGGACCAATGTAGAAGGGGCATCTCGGTCGGCATGGACAAGGTGGGCCGAAGGGCCTGTGTCGGTGCTATATCATTACTAAAGTCCCCATGCATTTCCATCATGGACTGTTCACCCTACAGCAGCACACGGAGCAGAACGGCCAATAGCTTCTTCCCCCGAGCCATCAGACTCTTGAATTCACAATGATCCACCACCATTATTTTATGTGCGAGTTACTTATTTATTTATTTTTTAATCTATTTTTATTATTCGGTGTTACATTGTGAGCCAGATGCAACGGAATTTTGTTCAAATATGCACTTGTCTGGTGTATAGTTTTTGAATGGCAATAGACAAAAGACAATAGACAATAGGTGCTGGAGGAGGCCATTCGGCCCTTTGAGCCAGCACCGCCATTCAATGTGATCATGGCTGATCATTCTCAAAGTTATAAAGTTATAAAGTCAATAAGTTATATTCATTCATTCTATGTGTGAGGAAGTTGGGGCAGCCAGAGAGGACACACCCAGTGTGCAAGGAAGACCGATGAAAACCGTGAAAGATTTCCTGAGTTTGGAATCTGCTGTAATTGCCATAAAATGAGCATTGTGCTGGGATTGAATTGAATGGGGAATTCTCATTTCTATCTCTGGATTCTTCCATCTTCGCACAATAGTCACTTACTGGCAAATCAGTCCGTGTTGACAGTTCATTTTGTTTCAGCGAGAAAAACCGTTGCCTAATCCTATAAGCTGCTGTGCAGAGAGTGTTTCTCGGTACATTACCTGCAGTATATCCTGCTATGTGGATCACTCACTAACCTTGGACAAGAGAAAGACACAGCTGATCGAACATTAAAAGCACAGCTCGATAATCAGCGATCCCTCACCTATCAGCGGCCGGCCCACTAGCAACTTTGTAGAATTGATATAATACACCGAATATATACAGGCAGCTGCTTTCAAAATTCATAATACATTTCATATTGGAAAATTGTAGCAAACCGTAATACGTAGAACAGCACCTCATATTTTGCTTGGGCAGCTTACAGCCCAGCGGTATGAACATTGGCTTCTCTAACTTTAGATAGTCCCTCTGTCCCTCTCTTCCCCTCCCCCCCCCCTCCCCCCCCTCCCCCTCCCAGTTCTCCCACTTTCCTGTCTCCACATATATCCTTTCTTTGCCCCCCCCCCCTGACATCAGTCTGAAGAAGGGTCTCGACCCGAAATGTCACCCATTCCTTCTCTCCTGAGATGCTGCCTGACCTGCTGAGTTACTCCAGCATCTGCAGTTATTTTCCTATATTGGTACATAGATCAATATATTTTGCAAAAAAAACCTGAGAATTAATTCATTATTTAAAAACTGTTAATTCTATATGTTCCTACAAAAGTTAAACTTTAAAACTCTGATATGTTAAAAGTAATCGATAATTCAAAATGAAAAACAATTTCTTTTGATATTCATGGAGTTCCATATTTTGCTTCAGTCAAAATGATTTTTTTAATGCTGAATAAGTCCGGGGTTGTCAATAGGTTGAAACCACCTCCAATAGTGATGGTGGCTTCGCCCAGACAGTGGCATCGCCCAGACGGTGGCTTGGCCCAGACGGTGGCTTCGCCCAGACGGTGGCTTGGCCCAGACGGTGGCTTCGCCCAGACGGTGGCTTCGCCCAGACGGTGGCTTGGCCCAGACGGTGGCTTGGCCCAGACGGTAGCTTCACCCAGACGGTGGCATCGCACAGACGGTAGCTTCACCCAGACGGTGGCATCGCCCAGACGGTAGCTTCACCCAGACGGTGGCTTCGCCCAGACGGTGGCATCGCCCAGACGGTAGCTTCACCCAGACGGTGGCATCGCCCACAAGGTGGCATCGCCCAGACGGTGGCATCGCCCAGACGGTGGCATCGCCCAGACGGTAGCTTCGCCCAGACGGTTGCTTTGCCCAGACGGTGGCATCGCCCAGACGGTAGCTTCACCCAGACGGTGGCTTCTCCCAGACGGTGGCATCACCCAGACGGTGGCTTGGCCCAGACGGTGGCATCACCCAGACGGTGGCATCGCCCAGACGGTGGCATCGCCCAGACGGTGGCATCGCCCAGACGGTGGCATCGCCCAGACGGTGGCATCGCTCAGACGGTAGCATCGCCCAGACGGTGGCATCGCCCAGACGGTAGCTTCACCCAGACGGTGGCTTCTCCCAGATGGTGGCATCGCCCAGACGGTGGCATCGCCCAGACGGTGGCATCGCCCAGACGGTGGCATCGCCCAGACGGTGGCATCGCCCAGACGGTGGCATCGCCCAGACGGTGGCTTGGCCCAGACGGTGGCTTGGCCCAGACGGTGGCTTGGCCCAGACGGTGGCATCGCACCGACGGTGGCATCGCCCAGACGGTGGGGTGCAGATTGGTTCCCACCTCGGCCTGACAATCTCCACATTTCACCCCCTCCAACCTCTACATTCCCCCCCCCCCCATGCCACACCTAGACTCACATCCATGGCTACTGTACGTGGCTAATGTACGTGGCTACTGTATGTGGCTACTGTACATGGCTACTGTACGTGGCTAATATACGTGGCTACTGTACGTGGCTACTATACATGGCTACTGTACGTGGCTACTGTTTGTGGCTACTGTACACGGCTACTGTACATGGCTACTGTACGTGGCTACTGTACATGGCTACTGTACATGGCTACTGTACACGGCTACTGTACACGGCTACTGTATGTGGCTACTGTACACGGCTACTATACGTGGCTACTGTACGTGGCTACTATACGTGGCTACTGTACGTGGCTACTATACATGGCTACTGTACGTGGCTACTATACGTGGCTACTGTACATGGCTACTGTACATGGCTACTGTTTGTGGCTACTGTACACGGCTACTGTACATGGCTACTGTACATGGCTACTGTACGTGGCTACTGTTTGTGGCTACTGTACACGGCTACTGTAAACGGCTACTGTACACGGCGACTGTGCGTGGCTACTGTACGTGGCTACTGTATGTGGCTACTGTATGTGGCCACCGTACGTGGCTACTGTACACGGCTACTGTACACGGCTACTGTACGTGGCTACTGTACGTGGCTACTGTTTGTGGCTACTGTACACGGCTACTGGAGCAGTAACACTTGCTCATGCCATTAACAAGATAAATATTTACACATTAAACTCGTTCATCTTTATGTGTTTGAACTGCTTGGAATATGCACTCCGCCCCAGAGACGTTCCATCACCTGGAGAGAGCCTGGAGCTTGTGCAATCCCCTTTTCACAATCTCCCATCATTCCTCAGACAGACACAGAGTGCTGGAGTAACTCAGCGGGTCAGGCAGCATCTGTGGAGAACATGGATAGGTGACGTTTCACAGAGTGCTGGAGTAACTCAGCGGGTCAGGCAGCATCTGTGGAGAGAAGGAATGGGTGACGTTTAAGGTTGAGACCCTTCTTCAGACTGAGATTCAGGGGAGAGACAGCCACAGAGATATGGAAGGGTAAGGTGTGAAAACGAGAGATCTACGGGGATGCAGTTCAAGGAAAATGTAGAATAATTTCAGAGGGGGAGCAGCGAGTGAATGTTGCAGAACCCTCGTTGGGGATAGGAGGAGAAGGTCTTCAAACTACGCACACCTTGAGACACATTATTGTCCAAAATGTATTCCTCCTTGTTAAAATCATTCCCTTTTTGCTCCTACCTTCCGAATTCTTTGCTCTTTGTTCCAGTATAAACTTGTTTCATGCCAAATAATACCCAGTAATGAAGAAAGATTAATAAGAGATCTTGTCGTGAAAGATCCATCAGAGATAGTGACCGCAATATAATGGAATTCTAAATACAGTTTGAAAGTGAAAACTACAGAATTAAAATCACTGACATCAATTTAAATAAGGGTAATTATTATAAACGTCACCTCTTAAGGATAGTGGAGTCAGGGGGTATGGGGAGAAGGCAGGAACGGGGTACTGATTGAGAATGATCAGCCATGATCACATTGAATGGTGGTGCTGGCTCGAAGGGCCGAATGGCCTCCTCCTGCACCTATTGTCTATTGTCTCCGGAGATGCTGCCTGTCCCGCTGAGTTACTCCAGCGTTTTGTGTCTATCTACGGTGTAAACCAGCATCTGCAGTTCCTCTCCACACACTTCCTCTGATCACTGCTCCAGACATAGGCTGCAATGCTCTCCATATCTCCCACTCCCAGCTGCACTGGCAATTCAAACATCTCACCACAATGGCTGTGTTTATATCCCACGCACCCTACACATCTGAGGACAGAGAACATTCGGCCCATCGAGTCTACTCCGCCATTCAATCATGGCTGATCTATCTCTCCCTCCTAACCCCATTCTCCTGCCTTCTCCCCGTAACCCCTGACACCCTTAATGCAATGACTCGTGACTTGTACGCTACCATCCCTGCCCATTCTCTCTCAGCTGGAATCTTCATTCGCACCATCACAACATCTGCCCTGGACTGTTCCAGCATGTGGCTGGCAGCGTGTGGGACAGTGCAGCCTGAGCCAAGCTCACCCCGTCTCCTCCCCAGGACTGTTCCAGCGTGCGGCTGGCAGCGTGTGGGACAGTGCAGCGTGTGGGACAGTGCAGCGTGTGGGGCAGTGCAGCGTGTGGGACAGTGCAGCGTGTGGGGCAGTGCAGCGTGTGGGGCAGTGCAGCGTGTGGGGCAGTGCAGCGTGTGGGGCAGTGCAGCGTGTGGGACAGTGCAGCGTGTGGGACAGTGCAGCGTGTGGGACAGTGCAGCGTGTGGGGCAGTGCAGCGTGTGGGACAGTGCAGCGTGTGGGGCAGTGCAGCGTGTGGGGCAGTGCAGCGTGTGGGGCAGTGCAGCGTGTGGGACAGTGCAGCGTGTGGGGCAGTGCAGCGTGTGGGGCAGTGCAGCGTGTGGGGCAGTGCAGCGTGTGGGACAGTCCAGCATGAGGCAAGCTCGCTCCGTCTCCTCACCTGGACTGTTCCAGCGTGTGGGACAGTGCAGCGTGTGGGGCAGTGCAGCGTGTGGGACAGTGCAGCGTGTGGGGCAGTGCAGCGTGTGGGGCAGTGCAGCGTGTGGGGCAGTGCAGCGTGTGGGGCAGTGCAGCGTGTGGGGCAGTGCAGCGTGTGGGGCAGTGCAGCGTGTGGGACAGTGCAGCGTGAGGCAAGCTCGCTCCGTCTCCTCACCTGGACCATCGTCAACACCACAACACTTCCAGCTCAGGAGGTTACATTACTTCCAAGATAAAATAAACTCATCACCACATGGGACCCAGCAGCCTGGTTGATGCTGAGATATCTAGCAGATAAAATCCAAGGAATAGCTGCCTTTAATCAAAGCCATCAATACACAGAAGATAGATACAAAATGTTGGAGTAACTCAGCGGGTCAGGCAGCATCTCTGGAGAACATGGATCGGTGACATTTCACATTCGTCACCCATTCCTTCGCTCCACAGATGCTGCCTGACCCGCTGAGTTACTCCAGCACTCTGTGAATCGTCACCTATCCATGTTCTCCCCAGATGCTGCCTGACCCGCTGAGTTACTCCAGCACACTGTCCCACATGTATCCATTTCTGCCCTGTCTCCCTTAGTGTGGCCTTTAACAAAACTCCACGAGCCCTGGTTCATTCCTTTCCAAATTGTCATCCTTTATCACTGGGGAGCTGTGATTTCCGCGCAGCGGGGCTCTGAGCGAGAGCGAGAGCGAGCACTGATAACATCAGGCGCATGGAGCACTCCGATTGCTCGTCAGCCAAAGGCGTTATCTCTCTCCCCACATGGAGAGAGTGTGAGATTAACAGCCCAGCCCAGCCCAGCCCGCCACTGGGAAGGGAAAGGAAATTAGAAAGAACCGCTGCCAAATCAGATACCGCCAGAAATAACAAAGGCAGATAAAAAGAATGGATTTACAGAAAGGAATCGTGAATGTGAAAATACTTCCATCAATCCCCCAGAGCCGTCAGCTGAAAGAGAATCATTCATGCAAGAGTTAATTTTCAGTGTCATTAACCTTGCTGCACCAGAATTCCCATTTACCGCATTGTTAAAGACGCGGCTGAACTGGAATAGACAGGAACAACGTTCTCCTCTGCCTTTCCTTCCAAACAAATATAATATTGTATAAGAAGACAGGCACAAAAACCTGGAGTAACTCAGCGGGTCAGGCAGCATCTGTGGAGAACATGGATAGGTGACGTTTCACAGAGTGCTGGAGTAACTCAGCGGGTCAGGCAGCATCTGTGGAGAGAATGGTCTGGTGATGTTTGGGGTGGGGACCCTTCTTCAGATGGTGTTTCACCTATCGTGGGTTTAATTTCAAACATGAAGACGATATTGATGGCCAGATTTGGCAAGTAACAAAGGAGTGGTGAAGGTGCCACAAATGCCAGAGTTCTGTGAGACTGAAATGGTCTTTCACTTGAGTGGGGATCGAGACCAGGTCATTAGCATGCAATATTCTCTTCATTTCACGGGTGATTTCCTTTATGTTTCATAACGCTCCTTGCAAATCAGAACATTAAGTGACAATCCACTCCAGGGATGGATCACGCTGCCAGGCAGGGACAGCAACGTTTGTAGCCCCCTATCAATATGCATCACAAAAAGACAAGGGTTTCGCAGGTGAAACGAGAGTGATACGATATCCAGTTGATCACAGGGAATATATTCCATATTCTCTACCTTCCTCTCAGGCAAGAATCGATGGGTGATGTGTTAACCCAACGGGTCACAAGCCTGGCGTTTAATTTACATTAAATTACAAGTCATGCAAGGAAAGCATTCGCAATTAGGACCCATCGTAACACCTGAAACATCAACCCGACATCAGCCGACATCCGTGAATTCATCCAGCTGCATCTCTTACTATTCATATTGTTACATGCAGAGGTGAACAGGGATTACACTACTATTGGGCAGCTGCTTACGGTGCATTCACCTATTAGGAAGGAACTGCAGATGCCGGTTTACACCGAAGACAGACACAAAGTGCTGGAGTAACTCAGCGGGTCAGGCAGCATCTGTGGAGAACATGGATAGGTAACGTTTCACAGAGTGTTGGAGTAACTCAGCGGGTCAGGCAGCATCTGTGGGGAACATGGATAGGTAACGTTTCACAGAGTGCTGGATGGAATGGACTGGTGATGCTTCTGGTCGGGTCCCTTTTTCAGTCTGAAGAAGGGTCCTGACCCCAAACGTCACCTATCCATGTTCTCCAGAGATGCTGCCTGACCCGCTGAGTTACTCCAGCACTCCGTGTTTTGATCAACAATCTGAAACAGATCTCTTCCCAGTTTCTGCTCCTGGAACTTGTGGACTCTGGGAAACCGGAGATCGATTGGATGAATATAATTTAACGAATCAAACCCTGAACTGTTTGAATGGTGAACAAATGCACACGATCTATTTAAACTGAACACCCTAGATGGATTTACATCGTGTTTTGAAGAGCTGAGCATCTAATTTCAAAGCACGGTTTGTCACAATTAAATCTTCCTGCCGTTTATCATCGTGTCAGAGCTGGCAGACGCTGAACAAAGAGGAAGGACGTCACGTTCTGCCCTACCTTTGTTATACTTGTTGGTGGGTATCTGGACAGCACTTAAACTGATGTTCACGGACAAGTTGTTGAAATGCTCGTTAGGTTCCAGAATAAACTCCTTCCCAAGTTCCACATAGTTCCCGGTTTCATCCTTCTCGTTTATTAAGACAGCATTGAAGTATTCATACTGCAAACACAGTAGACTTATTATGGATAATTAATTCATTGCAAACACAGGACATTATCATCAGAAACACCATCACATTTGCACCCAGCCTGCACAGCGTAACATTGTTCAATATAAAACACACAACATTGTAAACAGTGTTAATGTGGCTCTCGAATGTAACTGGGCCCACAAATAACCCAGCTTGAATGTCACATAAGTTTTGATTGTCACTTTGATTGATTCAATTCTCTCGATATAATTAACCAGATTAAACACCATTATTTCAACGTTCTGTAGTATACCTTTGCAGGCTCAAAATTAAATGGGAATAAGGATCAGACAGGTGTTTCCTTCATGTGTTATAAATGCAGTCAGGATGGAATAAACGGAGGCAGTGACAACGATTGAGGAACATAAAATGTAAAGCAGCATCTGTCATTCTGAATTTAAAATGCAAGTAATGGCGGTGCTAGCTCGAAGGGCTGAATGGCCTACTCCTGCACCTATTTTTCTACGTTTCTATGTTTTTTTTCTAATTATGTCCAACATAAACACAAAATGTGCAGGAAGGAACTGCAGATGCTGGTTTAAAGCGAAAATAGACACAGAAAGCTGGAGTAAGAAACGTATAAGATTATTAAGGGGTTGGACACGTTAGAGGCAGGAAACATGTTCCCAATGTTGGGGGAGTCCAGAACCAGGGGCCACGGTTTAAGAATAAGGGGTAGGCCATTTAGAACAGAGATGAGGAAAACCTTTTTCAGTCAGAGAGTTGTGAATCTGTGGAATTCTCTGCCTCAGAAGGCAGTGGAGGCCAATTCTCTGAATGCATTCAAGAGAGAGCTAGATAGAGCTCTTAAGGATAGCGGAGTCAGGGGGTATGGGGAGAAGGCAGGAACGGGGTACTGAATGAGAATGATCAGCCATGATCACATTGAATGCCGGTGCTGGCTCGAAGGGCCGAATGGCCTCCTCCTGCACCTATTGTCTATTGTCTATTGTCTATTGTAACTCAGCGGGTCAGGCAGCATCTCTGGAGAGAAGGAATGGGTGATGTTTCAGATCGAGACCCTTCTTCAGACTGAGAGTGTGTCCAATATACGTTGTATTTGCACTTGGTAGGAGAAAGGTAATGTGGCAGCGAGATGGAGATCACTGGGCAAACTGCCCAGAGGACCCAGTCCTACAACAAGACAGAGACAGTATCAGCGGCGGTCTAAATGAGGAAGCATGAAGTGGTCAGCAGCTTGGAATCATTATGCAGTGTGCTGTGGGGAGATACCAGCATCGCTCACATCGTGTGATCGCTAGCAACAAGTCATACATCAATCTGCATTGCATGGTTGACATCAGCATATTCTACAATAGATAGACACACAATGCTGGAGTAACTCAGCGGGTCAGGCAGCATCTGTGGAGAACATGGATAGGTGACGTTTCACAGAGTGCTGGAGTAACTCAGAGGGTCAGGCAGCATCTGTGGAGAACATGGATAGGTGACGTTTCACAGAGTGCTGGAGTAACTCAGAGGGTCAGGCAGCATCTCTGGAGAACATGGATAGGTGACGTTTCACAGAGTGCTGGAGTAACTCAGAGGGTCAGGCAGCATCTCTGGAGAGAAGGAATGGGTGACGTTTCGGGTCGAGACCAAACGCAGCCTGGGCGATCTTTTTGCGGAACACCTTCGCTCAGCCCACCTGGACCTACCTGATCTCCTGGTGGCTGGACACTTTAATTCTCCTTCCCATTCCTACACTCACCTTTCTGTCCTCGGTCTCCTCCATTGTCAGAGTGAGGCTAAACGCAAATTGGAGGAACAGCACCTCATATTTTGCTTGGGCAGCTCACAGCCCAGTGGTGTGAACATTGATTTCTCTCACTTCAGGTAGCCCCGGCATTCCCTCTCTCTCCATCCCTCCCCCACCCAAGTCACACCAACTTCTCGTTCACACCTAGCTATAGCACATCTTTCAATCATTGGTCTTTATCTCTCTAAATCACCGTCTATGTCTCTCGTTTCCCTTTCCCAGGACTAGTCTGTAGAAGGGTCTCGACCCAAAACGTCACCCATTCCTTCTCTCCAGAGATCCTGCCTGTCCCGCTGAGTTACTCCAGCACTTTGTGTCTATCTAGTCAAGTCAAGTCAAGTCAAGTTAATTTTATTTGTATAGCACATTTAAAAACAACCCACGTTGACCAAAGTGCTGTACATCTGATTAGGTACTAAGGAAAAAAATGAAACATACAGTAGCACGCAAACAGTTCACAGCGCCTCCTCAATGAGCCTCAAACGCTAGGGAGTAGAAATAGGTTTTGAGCCTGGACTTAAAGGAGTCGATGGAGGGGGCAGTTCTGATGGGGAGAGGGATGCTGTTCCACAGTCTAGGAGCTGCAACCGCAAAAGCGTGGTCACCCCTGAGCTTAAGCCTAGACCGCGGGATAGTGAGTAGCCCCAAGTCGGCCGACCTGAGGGACCTGGAGTTAGAGAGGGGGGTTAGAAGATTTTTGATGTGGGGGGGGAATGTCCATTTAGGGCTTTATACGTGAATAGGAGGAGCTTTGAAGTTGATTCTGTACCGTACAGGGAGCCAGTGGAGAGAGGCCAGAATCGGGGTGATGTGGTCCCTTTTACGGGTACCCGTCAGGAGTCTCGCTGCGGCGTTTTGGACCAGTTGCAGGCGGGACAGGGAAGATTGGCTGATCCCAGTGTATAGGGAGTTGCAGTAGTCTAGGCGGGAGGAAATGAAAGTGTGAATGATTTTTTCTGTGTCGTCGAATTGGAGGAAAGGTTTGATTTTAGCTATGGTTCGAAGTTGGAAGAAGCTGGCTTTTACCACAGCGTTGACTTGCTTGTCAAATTTTAATGCAGAGTCAAATATCACGCCGAGGTTTTTGACATGCGGTTTGACTAGGCCGGATAGGCTTCCAAGACTGCCTGTTATCGATTTGATGGAGTCGGGGGGGCCGAATAGGATGACCTCAGACTTGCTCTCGTTTAATTGGAGGAAGTTCTGTGCCATCCAACATTTTATGTCCTCAAGGCAGTGTAAGAGGCTGTTTAAATTTGACTGGTTGTTGGGTTTCAGGGGGAGGTAAAGCTGAGTGTCATCGGCATAGCAGTGGAAAGAAATGCCGTGCCTTTGAATGATTTGGCCAAGGGGGAGCATGTATAGAGAGAAGAGAATGGGGCCTAGGATGGAGCCTTGTGGAACTCCGCAGGAGAGGCTAGCTGGAGCAGAGGAATAACTGCCTATGTTGATGGCGAAACTCCTATCTTTGAGGTACGAAGCGAACCAGCTCAGGGCAGTGCCATCAATGCCAACCGCGTACCGGAGACGGTCAATAAGGATGGTGTGGTCTACTGTATCGAACGCTGCGCTGAGGTTGAGAAGGAGCAGGATTGCACAGTCGCCGGTGTCGATGGCGAGAAGCAGGTCGTTGTGTACCTTCAACAAGGCAGACTCTGTGCTGTGGTGGGCTCTGAAACCTGACTGGAAACTTTCCAGGATGGTGTATTGGTGCAGAATCTAGAGTGAGAAGCTTTTGTTGCGTGCTAAAGACAATACATGATTGCAATCGAGCCGTCCACAGTGCCTCCCTTTGTCTACTGCTTGTTCTCAGTCTGCGGTCCTATACCTTATGTTCTATATCCACTGCACTGCAGATGGTGAATTTACTTCACTCATCCATCTCTGTATTATGGAGTGTGAATACCGATCGCCATGATGCCATCATCCATGGATTTAACTACATCTTCTGGTGTCATCAACAGAAAATCAATTATCCTCAACCCTCTTCCCCACTGCAGAAAATATAAAGTTTCATAAGGTCATAAGTGATCGGAGCAGAATTAGGCCATTCGGCCCATCAAGTCTATTCCGCCATTCAATCAAGGTTGATCTATCTCTCCCTCCTAACCCCATTCTCCTGCCTTCTCCCCATAACCCCTGACACCCGCACTAACCATGAATCTATCTATCTCTGCCTTAAATATATCCACTGACTTGGCCTCCACTGCCTTGTGTGGCAAAGAATTCCACAGATTCACCACCCTCTGACTAAAGAAATTCCTCCTCATCTCCTTCCTAAAAGAACGTCCTTTAATTCTGAGGCTGTGACCTCTACCCTAGACTCTCCCACTAGTGGAAACATCCTCTCCACATCCACTCTATCCAGGCCTTTCACTGTTCTGTAAGTTTCAATGAGGTCCGCCCTCATTCTTCTAAACTCCAGTGAGTACAGGCCCAGTGCCAACAAACGCTCATCATATGTTAACCCACTCATTCCTGGGATCATTCTTGTAAACCTCCTCTGGACCCTCTCCAGAGCCAGCACATCCTTCCTCAGATATGGGGCCCAGAATTGCTCACAATATTGGAGCATACAAGTACGGAGGGCAAAACCATCTCAGGAACAGCTGAAGGCCATTCAGCCCATCGACCCTGCACTGTCATTCAGTTCAATGATTGCTGACCTGCACCCTAATTCCATTGGCCAAATTTGGCCACACATCACTTTACACCACAGCCACCAAGCCTACTGACCTCAATTTTTTATTTCAAATTGAGTTGGATGCAGCAACATTGTAGGTGAGAAAGTGCAGTGGAGGTACAGGTGTCTGAAAGCCCACACGACCAGGATCAAGACCAGACACTTCCCAACAACCGAGGGGATTTACCACAACACTGATCAGCCATGATCACAATGAATGGCGATGCTGGCTCGCAGGGCCGAATGGCCTCCTCCTGCACCTATTTTCTATGTAACAGTGACAAGACTCAACGGCCTGAACTACAGGGAGAGGTCGAGCAGACGGCGACTTTATTTCTTGGAGTTCAGGAGGATGTGGGATGATCTTACAGAGGTGTATAAAATCACGAGAAGAATAGGAATCGATTAGTACGGGGTCACGGGGAGAAGGCAGCAGAATGGGGTTAGGAGGGAGAGATAGATCAGCCATGATTGAATGGCAGAGTAGCCTTGATGGGCCAAATGGCCTAATTCTGCTCCTATTACTGTATGACCTCATGACCTTGGATAGGGTAGATGCACAGAGTCTCTTGCCCAGAGTAGGGGAATGGAGGACCAGAGGACATAGGTTCACGGTGAAGGGGAAAAGATTTAATAGGAGTCTGAGGGGTAACTTTTCCACACAGAGGGTGGTGGGTGCATGGAACGAGCTGTCGGAGGAGGTAGTTGAGGGTGGGACTATCCCAATGATTAAGAAACAGTTAGACAGGTACATGGATGGGACAGGTTTGGAGGGATATGGACCAAGCGCAGGCAGGTGGGACTAGTGTAGATGGGACATGTTGGTCGGCATGGGCAGATTGGGCTGAAGGGCCTGTTTCTGTGCTGTATCACTCTATGACTCTCTGAGCATCAGCCTCTTGAACACTGCACTACACAACCCCACAACTGTGGATATCTATGGACTGTGGTTGATTACACTAAGGACTGGGAGACAGACACAGAGTGCTGGAGTAACTCAGCGGGTCAGGCAGCATCTCTGGAGAGCATGGATAGGTGACGTTTATTCCACCAGCATTGTGGTGATGAATGTATTATTCTGTGGTCATCATGTATCTCGTCTCTGTGCAGTGTCTACGGGTTGTCAAGCTGCTGCCAGTTGCAATTCCATAGTTCCTTGTCGTTGCACCTGGCAATGAAACCCTCCTGACCATTGACTCTCGTGATTTGTGAGTGTTTTCGGACATGTCCTGAACAGCCAAGCTTGAAGATTTAGGTCGGTCACATCCCATTAATCTGTCATTCCATCAGGTCCTTTAATCACCTTGAATCTCAATCATCTGCCCTGTTAATATTCTGTACATGATGCAACATGATGCAACATCAACCTGCTGTCCCTGCACAAAATGAAACTCTTTTCTCTTCCTTGTGAATCCTCTCTGTACCACCTTTACGCCGATATAAAACAATGTGTACAATTCTGTCGCAAGAGCAAACACTGTACAGTCACGGGCAATAAATGTGGGCAGCACGGTGGCACAGCGGTAGAGTTGCTGCCTTACAGCGCCAGAGACCCGGGCACGATCCTGACTACGGGTGTTGTCTGTATGGAGTTCGTACATTCTCCCCCGGTGACCATGTGGGTTTCCTCCTGGTGTTCTGGTTTCCTCCCACATCCCAGAGACGTGTGGGTTTGCAGGTTGTAAATGTAGGGGGCCTCAGCAACTTGACCCTCGTGTGTCGGGAGTGGGATAGCATAGAACCAATGGATGTTCCCACTAGTGGGAGAGTCTAGGTCTAGGACCAGAGGGCACAGCCTCAGAATTACATGGTATTCTTTTAGGAACGAGATGAGGAGACATTTCTGTAGTCAGAGGGATGGTGAATCTGTGGAATTCTTCCCACAGAAGGCTGTGGAGGCCAAGTCAGTGGATATTTTTAAGGCAGAGATAGAAAGATTCTTGATTCGTGCGGGTGTCAAGGGTTATGGGGAGAAGGCAGGAGAATGGGGTTAGGAGGAAGAGTTAGATCAGCCATGATTGAATGGCCTGAGTAGACTTGATGGGCTGAATGGCCTAATTCTACTCCTATCACAGGACCTTATGATCTAATCATAAGTAACTCAGCGGGTCAGGCAGCATCTCTGGAGAACATGGATAGGTGACGTTTCGGATCGGGACCCTGCTTCAGCACATTTTGTCTGCTCTACTCCTCAAATCTCCTCAAGGTATGCTTACTTTAAAGAAGTTCTCCTGAGATGCTCCCTAACCCACTGAGTTACTACAGCACTTTGTGTCAATCTTCGGTTTAAACCAGCATCTGCAGTTCCGTATCACACACTAATGTTTGAAATCCTGGGGTGTAGGCTTTGAACATGGTCTTGCTCCATGAAGGGTCAACCGCTGAGAGGAATCTCTACCCTATCTGTGCATTGCACAACAATTGTACACTCTACACTCCAGCCTGTCCCACACAGTCACAGGAATAAACAGTCATTATCGTGACATTAACACAACCCATGAAATCTGCAATATTGTTTAATAATGGATTTTTAAACAAAGCTTCAAACATATACGTGTGGGAAGGAACTGCACGAAGATAGACACAAAATGCTGGAGTAACTCAGCGGGACAGGCAGCATCTCTGTAGAGAAGGAATGGGTGACGTTTTGGGTCGAGACCCTTCTTCAGACAGACACTAAATATTTGTGAATGTCCACAGCATTGTGTCTAATCTTGTATTTGTATTTCTTGTAATCTTATATTTTTATTTGATTTATTTAGCTCATTTTCGGAACAGTTTTGAGAGCTCCAATGACTGATTATTGTAGCGGTATATATCAGGGTACAGCCGTTAAAACACAGCTTGCAAAAGCTTCACAAGAGATTACTACCTTGTAAAAAGAGAGTTCGTGGCAGCCCACAATAAATCCACTCGGTGGTGCGGTCCTACAGTGCAAGCATCCACAACATCAGGCTGTCACATCTACTTACAACCCACTGCCCAAACACCTCAACTTGTCGACCATCTGGGGAGGTTTCACACAGTGCTGGATTAACAGTGGGTCAGGCAGCATCTGTGGAGAACATGGATAGGTGACGTTTCACAGAGTGCTGGAGTAACTCAGCGGGTCAGGCAGCATCTGTGGAGAACATGGATAGGTGACGTTTCACAGAGTGCTGGAGTAACTCAGCGGGTCAGGCAGCATCTCTGGAGAACATGGATAGGTGACGTTTCGGGTCAAGACCCTTCTTCAATCTGAGTGTCAGGGAAGAGGGTGGCAAGAGATATGTAAAGGTACAGAACATATCACAGCCGGCACTGCCTCAAGAAAGGTGGAGCCCACAATGGTCCATTGTTGGCCCCGGAAGAGGCGACAATAACAGGATACAAACAGTGCAACTTGCAAGATGGCGAGGGTGGGGAGGATGGAGAGAGAGGGGGATTGCAAGGGGGAAATTAGAGAAATCAATGTTTATACTGCTGGCTGTCAACCGCTCAAGCAGCATCTCTACAGAAAAGGAATAGGTGATGTTTCGGGTGTGAACCCGGCTCCCGACAGATCGATGGAGGCGAGAAAAGGCCAAAGTCGGAAGAAGGGTCTCGACCTGAAACGTCACCCATTCCTTCTCTCCACAAATGCTGCCTGACCCGCTGAGTTACTCCAGCACTCTGTGAAACGTCACCTATCCATGTTCTCCACAGATGCTGCCTGACCCGCTGAGTTACTCCAGCACTCTGTGAAACGTCACCTATCCATGTTCTCCACAGATGCTGCCTGACCCGCTGAGTTACTCCAGCATTTTATGTCTAGCTTCGTGCCAAGTTAAATTAATCACCATTCCTACACAGGATCCATATCCCAAGTTAATTAATCTCCCTTCCCTCCATATCCGTGTGCCTGTGTAAAAGCTTCCTGAAAGCCCCTCTTGTAGCTGCCTCCACCACTGGCAGACTGAGAAATAACATTGCCCCAAGTTGTAGGCCTCAACATTGGGTGTAGAAGGCTGCAGGGAGGACACAAGGTGTCAATGTTTCTAGAGTTGCCATTGGGGCTTTGAATGGGCAACACGTGCTGGAGTAGGGGGGGGAGGAGGAGTGACCTCAGGGCAAGTGCAGGACCGGAGGTTGCTGCCGATTCCCAGCCCCACGCCCGGACAAATGGAAATGCTCCAGGAATAGACACATAGAAACATAGACACACTGACACATAGACAATAGGCCATTCAGCCCTTCGAGCCAGCACCACCATTCAATATGATCATGGCTGATCATCCACAATCAGTGCCCCGTTCCTGCTTTCTCCCCATACCCCTTGATTCCGTTAGCCCGAAGAGATCAATCTAACTCTCTCTTGAAAACATCTCTGAGAGAGCAGTTCACACTTCAGTTCAGTTGAGTTTATTGTCACGTGTACCGAGGTACAGTGAAAAGCTTTTGTTGCGTGCTAACCAGTCAGCGGAAAGACAATACATGATTGCAATCGAGTCGTCCACAGTGAACAGATGCAGGATAAGGGAATAATGTTTAGTGCAAATGTTTTCATTGATCTGTGTTAGTAAATCATGCATTTCCTTTTGTAGAAAGTAAAAATAGAAACATAGAATTAGAAAATAGGTGCAGGAGGAGGCCATTTGGCCCTTCGAGCCAGTAAGCTATTCAATATGATCATGGCTGATCATCCACGATCAGTGCCCTGTTCCTACTTTCTCCCCATGTCCCTTGATTCCGGTTCAAATGTATGATGCATCCCAGTGGAATCTATACTGACATTGACAGATTTAAAGAAGGGTCACCCATTCCTTCTCTCCAGAGATGCTGCCTGACCCGCTGAGTTACTCCAGCATTTTGTGTCTATCTTGATAGATTTAAATGCTAATCTAGGTTCAGGTTTATTATTGTCACGTGTACCGAGGTACAGTGAAAAGCTTTGTTCTGCGTGCTGTCCAAACAGATCAGATAATACCATACATAAATACAATCAAGCCAAACTCAAGTACAACAGGTGGAGCACAGGGGAAGATACAGAGTGCAGAATATAGTTCTCAGCATTGTAGCGCATCAGTTCCACAGACAAAGTCCAATGTCCACAATGGGGTAGAGGTGAATCGGACAGTACCCTGGCTTATGGAAGGGCCGTTCAGAAGGATGATAACAGAGGGGAAGAAGCTGTTGCTGAGTTTGGTGGTGCGCACTTTCAAGTCTATCCACTTTGCCACGAGATATTGTTCACATCTTCTACATTTATTGACAATGTTTGCTTCTGTTTAATCTCTAACTAATCTCTAAGTAATCTCTAAACTAAACAGCGTTTGTTTATCTCCCGGTGGTTCAGCACATCAACCCCTCCCACTCCCACACTGACCTTTCTGTCTTGGACCTCCTCCATTGTCAGAGTGAGGCCCAGTTGGAGGAACAACACCTCATATTTCGCTTGAGCAGCTTACACCCCAGCGGTATGAACATTGACCTCTCTAACTTCAAGTAACCCTCTCTCTCCATCCCTCCCCCTTCCCAGTTCTCCCAACAGTCTGACTGTCTCTGATTAAATTTTATCTCTGTTTGCCTTGTTGTTACCTTCTCCCAGCTAACAATGACCGATTCCACATTTTCCTTGATCTCCATTCCCTTTGTCTTATTTTCACACCTTACACACCCTGATCTCTGTACCTCCCCCTCCCCTGACACCAGTCTGAAGAAGGGTCTCGACCCGAAACGTCACCCATTCCTTCTCTCCAGAGATGCTGCCTGTCCCGCTGAGTTACTCCAGCATTTTGTGTCTATCCGATTTAAACCAACATCTGCAGTTCCTTCCTAAACACTGTTTGCTTCTGTTTTATCTCTAAACTAAACTAATCTATATTCAATGAGTAACACCAGCTATTGGTGGCAGCCAGTGTTTCCTTGGTGTTTGGACGATGGTCACAGAGACGGCAGAGGCTGCAGGTGACAAAGAGTTCCTGCCTGCTGCTCTCTTTCTCTCGCTCCACCTGCACCTCCACTTATTCACCGTTCTGATCACTTCAAGGCTTTAGTTGATCTGCTCCAATCCCTAATGGTCCATTTGTGTTGTTGGTGAAGGATACTATCAGCCTTGTAGCAACCAGCCCTGCAACCTCCTTGGTGATGAGCGTTACCTGTGCTGTGGACACACACGGAGGTTAGGCAGTGGGTAGAGCTGCTGCCTCACAGCGCCACAGACCTGGTCCCATCCCGACCTCAGGTGCTGTCTGTGTGGAGTTTGCACGTTCTCCCCGTGACCGCCTGGGTTTTCTCCGGGTGCTCCGGTTTCCTCTCACACTCCAAAAATGTACAGGTTTGCAGGTTAATTGGCTTTGGTAAATTACCCCTCATGTGTAGGGAGTGGATGGGAAAGTGGAATAACATAGAACTAGTGTGAAGGGGTGATGGATGGTCGTTTATCCATCACGATGGGCAGGAGGAGGCCATTCAGCCCTTCGAGCCAGCACCGCCATTCAATATTATCATGGCTGATCATCCACAATCAGTACCCCGTTCCTGCTTTCTCCCCATACCCCTTAATTCCGTTAGCCCCAAGAGCTAAATCTAACTCTCTCTTGAAAACATCCAGTGAATTGGCCTCCACTGCCTTCTGTGGCAGAGAATTCCACAGATTCAGAACTCTCTGGGTGAAAAAGTTTTTCCTCATTTCAGTCCTAAATGGCCAACCCCTTGTTCTTAAACTGTGACCCCTGGTTCTGGACTCCCCCAACATCGGGAACATTTTTGCTGCATCTAGTCTGTTCAATCCCTTAAGAATTTTATATGTTTCTATAAGATTCCCTCTCATCCTTCTAAATTCTAGTGAATACAAACCCAGTCGACCCATTCTTTCACCATATGTCAGTCCCGCCATCCAGGGAATTAACTTGGTGAACCTACGCTGCACTCCCTCAATAGCAAGAATGTCCTTCCTCAAATTTGGAGACCAAAACTGCACACAGTACTCCAGGTGTGGTCTCACCAGGGCCCTGTACAACTGCAGTAGGACCTCCTTGCTGCTAAACTCAAATCCTTAACTTGATTGGCCTCATGTACGGTTTGACTTGACTGAATAGCACATTCCTAAAAACGTATCTTGGTGAAAAATAAACAAATGCCTGAAGCTATTCTACAGATGTGTTACGCCTCGTAGAAATCCCACGTGAGGGTTGGGTGGAGGGGAGGTGGGTGTATGTCGAGACCATGTAGGTCAGAGCAGGACACAGGAGAGTAGGTTCGGCAACTGTCCCGTATTAGCCCTTGTCCCATATTAGTAGGGTTGCCAACTTCCTCACTCCCAAAGAAGGGACAAAGGGTGACGTCACTGCCCCGCGCCCCACTTGACCTCACCCAGCTAGCGGCCACATGCTCCCGCTCCACCAATGGCTATGGAACCCGCCTCCCACCCGGGCGGCCGCCATTGGTGGAGCGTGAGCACGTGGCGCTGGCTGGGTGAGGCCACGTGGGGCACGGGGCGGTGACGTCACCTTGTCCCGTATTTGGGAGTGAGGAAGTTGGCAACCCCTAGGTGTGAGTCAGAGCGGGGCACAAAGCTGTGGAGAGGTAGGCAACATCAACCTCCTGCAAGCTCAGTGTTTGCTGTGACCGCAACAAAAACTAAATCAAAGCCTACATGCTCTCCCCAAGGCTGGGAAAATGTTTTGTTAATAGACTGTAAATGGATTTTTACACCATCTAATCGGAGTGACATCGCACACAGTACAAGAGATAGGGCACTTCAATCCTCAGAGTGCATTTGTAGAAAGAAATCTAACAGCGTTTCATAATCACTTCACCCCTTCACTGCTTTACAGTTCATTTGGCTTCTTCAATACGTTGGCAATCAATGCTGTGCCTCTAAACCGCACCAGCTCAGCCGCTACAAGTCTTTCAATATGTCAGAAGGTTCTTCACTCATTTCACGGTTCAACCTGTCAGCTTGCAAAAAACAAGACAGATGTTTCGGGCAGTTTTTATGCATTACCTTATCTGTATAAAAGTATTTGTGTTTAATTGCAGAGATTTTGCAGAGAATACAAAAAGAGAGCTGTAATGCTGAGGCTCTATAAGGCGCTGGTCAGGCCTCATTTGGAGCACTGTGCGCAAATCTGGGCCCCATATCTGAGGAAGGATGTACTGGCTCTGGAGAGGGTCCAGAGGAGGTTTACAAGAATGATCCCAGGAATGAGTGGGTTAACATATGATGAGCATCTGACAGCACTGGGCCTGTACTCGCTGGAGTTTAGAAGGTTGAGGAGGGACCTCATTGAAACGTACAGAATAATGAAAGGCCTGGATAGAGTGGATGTGGAGAGGATGTTTCCACTGGTGGGAGAGTCTAGGACCAGAGGGCACAGCCTCAGAATGAAAGGGCGTTCTTTTAGTAAGGAGATGTGGAGGAACTTCTTTAGTCAGAGGGCGGTGAATCTGTGGAAAACCCAACAATTAATATCCCCAACCTTCAGCCTGTTCAACTACGAAGCTACTTTATGTCTGAAGAAGGGTCTCGACCCGAAACGTCACCCATTCCTTCTCTCCAGAGATGCTGCCTGACCCGCTGAGTTACTCCAGCATTTTGTGTCTATCTTCTATTTAAACCAGCATCTGCAGTTCCTTCCTGCACATTTTGTACTTGCTTGTAATCTGATTGCCGATTCCACTTTCAATGATCACTTTGTTGAAAGGGCATTGACAGAATAGCAATCAATAGATGCAGCCAAAGGTTCAAAAGGAGTTCAATCAACAAACAACGGAATCAAAAATCCAAAATGCATTTCGGGTCAGGACCATTCTTCAGGTAGGTCTCAGGTAAAGGATGAATCCAGGTGTCAAGGCTTACAGCAGACGAAGAGTGTCAGGCAGCATCTTATATTATAGGGTGGTGAATCTGTGGAATTCATTGCCACACAAGTCAATGGGTATTTTTAAGGCAGAGATAGATTGATTCTTGATGAGTACAGGTGTCAGGGGTTAGAGTCACAGAGTCACAGTGTGGAAACAGGCCCTTCAGCACAACTTGCCCACACCGGCCAACATGTCCCAGGTACACCAGTCCCACCTGCCTGCGTTTGGTCCATATCCCTCCAAATCTGTCCTATCCGTGTACCTTTCTAACTGTTTCTTAAACGTTGGGATAGTTCCTGCCTCAACTACCTCCTCTGGCAGCTTGTTCCATACACCTTTGGTCTGAAGAAGGATCTCGACCTGAAACGTCACCCATTCCTTCTCTCCAGAGATGCTGCCTGACCTGCTGAGTTACTCCAGCTTATTGTGTCTATTTTCCATAAAACCACCACCCTTTATGTGAAAAAAAGGTTATGGGGAGAAGGCAGGAGAATGGGGTTAGGAGGGAGAGATAGATCAGCCGTACGTTTCAATGAGGTCCCCCCTCATTCTTCTAAACTCCAGCGAGTACAGGCCCAGTGCCGACAAACGTTGTTCATCGGTTAACCCACTCATTCCTGGGATCATTCTTGTAAACCTCCTCTGGACCCTGTCCAAAGACAGCACATCCTTCCTTAGATATGTACCTGACGTCACCCAGGGACACCACCATATACACACCTAGTTTAGTGTTTGTGTAGCACTGCTCACAGCTGGTCTATCCTCCCTCCCCACATTCATGCCTCCCTC
This sequence comes from Rhinoraja longicauda, assembly GCF_053455715.1. Taxonomy (NCBI): domain Eukaryota; kingdom Metazoa; phylum Chordata; class Chondrichthyes; order Rajiformes; family Arhynchobatidae; genus Rhinoraja; species Rhinoraja longicauda. The sequence continues at coordinate 45,740,959 of NC_135969.1, forward strand.
TCAGTCATGCCTCTGCTCTCCTGTCCCCCTGCCTTCTCCAGCTTTCTACAGGTGACCAATTACTACACACAGGAGGCTAAACGACACATAATCCTGTTACATCATTGTGATAACAACGCAGGAGGAAGTAATCCTGCCCCTTGGATACATGCCAAAGCTTCAAAAAGCCAAGCACATTCGTCCACCATCCAGTCTATTATCCAGTTTATCTTTTATTTCTTCCGCTTTGAAGATTTCGGTACAGTTCTCCTCCACCGTGCGTGCTTTACACATTATACTCATTACATGGAACAAAGAATATCCTCACACCTCTCTCTGGTCAGATGGTCTCAAACACACAGGATGCTGCACTGTGGGCAGGTAGCATGCCGAGCAACAAGAATGACTCAGGAAACAGTATTATCAGTAGAAAACATGACAACATTAATATTGTGTGTGCTGCAAATAACTTTGTGAATGTTAGTAAACTAAGAAGGATTTTTCTCGTCTCAATATTAGACTGAAAATAAATCGTTTTTACCAAATTCTGTACTGAAAAATACAGGTTGATTGTGTTAGTTGTAGACATGAGGAACTGCAGATGCTGGAAACCTGCGTAAAGCACAAAGTGCTGGAGTAACTCAGCGGGTCAGGCAGCATCTGTGGAGAACATGGATAGGTGACGTTTCACAGAGTGCTGGAGTAACTCAGCGGGTCAGGCAGCATCTGTGGAGAACATGGATAAGTGACGTTTCACAGAGTGCTGGAGTAACTCAGCAGGTCAGGCAGCATCTGTGGAGAACATGGATAGGGTCTGTTTCCATGCTTCATCTCTATGTATCTAAAGGTTGATTCTGTTTCTCTCCTCACAGATGCTGTTTAACCTACTGAGAACTTCCAGCAGTTGCAACTAGCCCTCTCCCTGTAAACAGATCTTATTATTAAAACTGTTAATTATAGCAGGTTCAAAATTCTGTAGAAATCCACTGATTCAAGTCAAATTTTGAGTGATGTACCAAAATATAATTTAGCGTTAATAGCAGCAAAAGTCAGAAAAGGTTTATCTCTTTAATAATAATAATAAATAATAATTGATTCAACTTTTTTTAACTTCAACGATCGTTCAGTCCTTCCAGGAGAGGCAGAGATTCACTTGCACCTCCTAGAAACATAGAAAATAGGTGCAGGAGTAGGCCATTCGGCCCTTCGAGCCTGCACCGCCATTCAATATGATCATGGCTGATCATTCAGCTCAGTAGCCTGTACCTGCCTTCTCTCCATTCCCCCTGATCCCTTTAGCAAAAAGGGCCACATCTAACTCCCTCTTAAATATAGCCAATGAACTGGCCTCAACTACCTTCTGTGGCAGAGAATTCCACAGACTCACCACTCTCTGTGTGAAGAAATGTTTTCTCATTTCAGTCCTAAAAGACTTCCCCCTTATCCTTAAGCTGTGACCCCTGGTTCTGGACTCCCCCAACATCGGGAACAATCTTCCCGCATCTAGCCTCTCCAACCCCTTAAGAATTTTATATGTTTCTATAAGATCCCCCCTCAGTCTTCTAAATTCCAACCTCATCTACTGTATCCGTTATTCAAGATGTGGAGTCTTGTACAACTGCGAGACCAAACGCAGACTGGGTGATCATTTTGTGGAACACCTTCGCTCAGTCCGCCTGAACCTACCTGATCTCCCGGTTGCTGGACACTTAAATTTCTCCTTCCCATTCCCACACTGACCTTTCTGTCCTGGGTCTCCTCCATTGTCAGAGTGAGGCTAAACGCAAATTGGAGGAACAGCGCCTCATATTTTGCTTGGGCAGCTCACAGCCCGGTGGTGTGAATATTGATTTCTCTCACTTCAGGTAGCCCCGGCATTCCCTCTCTCTCTATCCCTCCCCCACCCAAGTCACACCAGCTTCTCGGTTTCACCCAACACACAGCTAACAATGGCCTGTTTCCTTTATCATCGTTACTTTTTAGCACATCTTTCATTCATTGTTCTGTATCTCTCTACATCATCGTCTATATCTCTCATTTCCCTTTCCCTTGACTTTCAGTCTGAAGAACGGTCTCCCATTCCTTCTTTCCAGAGATGCTGCCTGACCCGCTGAGTTACTCCACAACTCTGTGAAACGTCACCCATTCCTTCTCTCCAGAGATGCTGCCTGTCCCACTGAGTTACTCCAGCATTTTGTGTCTATCTTCAACCTACATACCTGCACGTCTTTGGAGTGTGGGAGGAAACCAGAGCTCCAGGGGAAAACCCACGCAGGTCACGGTATGAACTTACAAACTCCGTACAGACAGCGCCCGTAGTTGGGATGGAACCCGGGGCTCTGGCGCTGTGAGGCAGCAGATCTACCCACTGCGCCACCGTGCTGCCACCTCTGCCTTTTGGTGAGTAGGTTTCATGTGTCTATTGTTCATTATTCAGAATAATTTACATCGGGTCTCACTGTCATCCACAGGGAAGGTGCAGGATTGGGCCTTTGCAGCAGATTTAAAGCATCTTCTAGTCACTGAAATACTTCAATATAAATCTTGCGATCCAACAAGTCTCAGCAAACATAAAATGACTATCCCACGGCAGAGATGGTCATTTGCTTACCTCCAAATCTGAATTATATTCGTGCTGTAAGTGAGCGTTTTCAGCGGCTTCGACCAGGCGCTGCCAAGAGGAAACAAAACCAACAGTTAAACAAGTTAAACAGCAATATTATTCAGTCTTCACATTTATACATCGATCTATGGTATGGTGCTTTACTGACACGTGTACCGAGGTACGGTGAAATTCATTTTAGTATACAGTTCAATACAGGTATCACTACACACAAGCAATTAGATACATCTTACACAAGCATCTCACATACAGGACAACAGTACATGCCCAATCCTTTCCACTCCTTACTTTCATTTCATGTTTAATGTATCTTGTGTTTTATAACTGTTGGCAAATTAATTTCCCTCCTGGGATAAATAACGTTCTATCGTGTCGTGTCGTAGCGTGTCGTGTCGTGTCGTGTCGTGTCGTAGTGTGTCGTGTCATGTCATGTCGTAGCGTGTCATGTCGTGGCATGTCGTGGTGTGGCGTGTCGTGGCGTGTCGTGTCATGGTATGTTGTGGTGTGGCGTGACATAGCATAGCATGTGGCAGCGTATTGTATTGTAGCATATCGTGCCGTGTCATGTCGTGTCGTAGCGTGTCATAGCGTGTCGTGTCGTAGCATGTCGTGTTGTGTCGTGTCGTGTCGTGGCGTAGCGTAGCGTGTTGTGTCGTGTCGTAGCGTGTCATGTCGTGTTGTGTCGTGTCATAGCGTGACATGTCGTGTCGTGTCGTGTCGTAGCGTGTCGTGTCGTAGCGTGTCGTGTCGTGTCGTGTCGTGGCGTAGCGTAGCGTGTTGTCGTGTCGTAGCGTGTCATGTCGTGTTGTGTCGTGTCATAGCGTGACATGTCGTGTCGTGTCGTGTCGTAGCGTGTCGTGTCGTAGCGTGTCGTGTCGTGTCGTGTCGTGTCATGTCGTGTCGTAGCGTGTTGTGTCATAGCGTGTCTTGTCATAGCGTGTCGTGTCATGTCGTGTCGCACCGTGCCGGGTCGTGTCGTGTCGCACCGTGTCGTGTCGTGTCGTGTCATAGCGTGTCGTGTCGTGTCGTAGCGTGTCGTGTCGTACCGTGTCGTGTCGTGTCGCACCGTGTCGTGTCGCACCGTGTCGTGTCGTGTCGTGTCATAGCGTGTCGTGTCGTGTCGTGTCGTGTCGCACCGTGTCGTGTCGTGTCGTGTCGCTCCGTGTCGTGTCATAGCGTGTCGTGTCGTGTCGTGTTGTGTTGTGTTGTGTTGTGTCGTAGCGTGTCGTGTCGTGTCGTAGCGTGTCGTGTCGTGTCATAGCGTGTCGTGTCGTGTCGTGTTGTGTTGTGTTGTGTCGTAGCGTGTCGTGTCGTGTCGTAGCGTGTCGTGTCATAGCGTGTCGTGTCGTGTCGTGTTGTGTTGTGTTGTGTCGTAGCGTGTCGTGTCGTGTCGTGTCGTAGCGTGTCGTGTCGTGTTGTGTTGTGTCGTAGCGTGTCGTGTCGTGTCGTAGCGTGTCGTGTCGTAGCGTGTCGTGTCGTAGCGTGTCATGTCGTAGCGTGTCGTGTTGTAGCGTGTCGTGTCGTAGCGTGTTGTGTCGTGTCGTAGCGTGTCGTGTCGTAGCGTGTCGTGTCGTAGCGTGTTGTGTCGTGTCGTAGCGTGTCGTGTCGTAGCGTGTCGTGTCGTAGCGTGTCGTGTCGTAGCGTGTCGTGTCATAGCGTGTCGTGTCGTATCATGTCATAGCGTGTCGTAGCGTGTTGTGTCGTAGCGTGTCGTGTCGTGTCGTGTCGTGTCGTAGCGTGTTGTGTCGTAGCGTGTCGTGTCGTAGCATGTCGTGCCGTGTCGTGTCGTGACGTAGCATGTCGTGTCGTGTCGTGTTGCACCGTGTCGTGTCGTGTCGTAGCATGTCGTGACGTAGCGTGTTGTGTCATAGCGTGTCGTGTCATAGCGTGTCGTGTCGTGTCGTGTCGTAGCATGTCGTGACGTAGCGTGTTGTGTCATAGCGTGTCGTGTCATAGCGTGTCGTAGCATGTCGTGCCGTGTCGTATTGTATGGTCAGACCTACAAATGCATGGAAACATGACTGCATCTTTCAGAAACCCTTATTGGAGATGGTTTGTTCTTGGCATCATGGGAACAGTATGACATTGTGGGCCGAAGGGCCTGATACATAAATATACCAAACCTCCTTCCCAAAATGCACCAAAACGCAGCCACCTTTGATCTCCGGGTGAATGGTGTTATGCTGCACACAGCAGCTGTGACTCTCTATATTTTTAGCAGGACCAGTTGTGGGAAGGATTTTCAGTGGGAATGCTGCTGAGTGGTGACAAGATGTTTACGGTCCGCGGGCATCAGTGGGGCGGGCAGATAGGTCATTGGCTCAACATCGTCTCTGCAGCAGGGCAGCGGGTAGAGCTGCTGCCTCACGGCACCAGTCCCAGGTTCCACCCTGTCCTCGGGTGTTGTGGGTGGGCAGTCTGTATGGACAGTGTGGGCCGAAGGGCCTGTTCCTGTGCTATATGCTACTGTAATAACCTCCTGGAGTCAGTTCACCCACCAGTGTGTGTTCAGGGTGAGGAAGGAACCCAGGCGACTGTCAGATGCCAGCATAGTCGTTTAGGTTCATTATTATCACGTGTACCGAGGTACCGTGAAAAGCTTGGCGCTGCATGCTCTACAAACAGATAATACTACACATAAATATAATCATTTCTCAAGTCCAATGGGTAAAGGGGAAGATACAGAGTGGCAGAATATAGTTCTCAGCATTGTAGCGCATCAGTTCCACAGACAAAGTCCAATGTCCACAATGGGGTAGAGGTGAATCGGACAGTGCCCTAGCTTGTGGAAGGGCCGTTCAGAAGGCTGATAACAGAGGGGAAGAAGCTGTTGCTGAGTCTGGCGGTGCGCGCTTTCAAGCTTCTGTACCTTCTGCCAGGCGGGAGTGGTGACCATGTCACTCAGCTCTGTGTCTCATTCCTGTACACAAACAGCACCTGAGATCAGCATCAAACCCAGCGCTCTGGGCCCTGAGGCAGCACTGACAGCTGTGCCACCATGTAGACATGAGGAACTGCAGATGCTGGCTTACATCTGTGGGGAGAAGGACCGGCTGAGTTACTCCAGCACTGTGTGAAACGTCACCAATCCATGTTCTCCACAGATGCTGCCTGACCCGCTGAGTTACTCCAGCACTGTATTCTGAGCAAGATTCCAACACCTGCAATTCCTTGTGTCCACCTGTAGTGTTCAATGTTTATGTTCCAAGTGTCTTTGACAGACTTTGAAATGTCTTCAAAAGATTTAAACAATTAAAAATAGTATTAAAGAACATATCTATAAACTCAAGGTAGACACAAAGTACTTGAGTAACTCAGCGGGTCAGGCAGCATCTGTGGAGAGAAGGACTGGGTGATGTTTCGGGTCGAGACCCTTTGGTGTAGACCAGCGTGTGCAGTTCGTTCAGACACTGGGAGCCACCGCAACAAGTTTATCGTAGAATGGGCGGGTAAGTCATTGGCTCCACATCGTCTATGCCGCCGTGCAGCGGGTAGATCAGCTGCCTTTCTCCAGCACGGCTGCTGCAGATTGCGTGGGTCACTCTGACGCTGGCTTAGATGCTGCTGCCATTGATCGGCGGATATCAGTGGATGGAGCAGAAGCTGCTGCTTTCAGCTTACACAGCAGTGCTGCAGTGCCCCAGGCAGCCCAGAGCTTCTTCCAAACGGCCTCCCTAATCCAAGGTTACAGGCAGCAACAGCACATCAATACAGAGCAGCATCAATACAGAGCAGCATCAATACTTCTAATCGTTGCACTCACCCGCTCAGAGAGCAACAGCTCCACACATCACAACCTTATTATTCCGGTACATTCTCCTCACAGCACCGGCACAATTTCCTCAATATTGCCATAATTTCGGACATTAATATCGAGATTGTACGGTGCAGCTGTTTTTGTGAACAAGTAATGTGGAATAGTTGTAACCACAACTGAACCAGCGTTTAGGGTTGGCACGGTGGCACAGCGGGTAGAGCTGCTGCCTCACAGCTCCAGAGACCCAGGTTCCATCCCCACTACCAGGCGCTGTCTGTACAGAGTTTGTACGTTCTACCCGTGACCTGCAAGGGTTTTCTCCGGGTGCTCCGGTTTCCTCCCACACTCCAAAGACGTACAAGTTTGTATGTTAATTGGCTTGGTATAAATGTAAATTGGCCCTATTGGGTGTAGAGTAGTGTTAAGGTGCAGGGATCGCTGGTCGGCACGGACTCGGTGGGCCGAAGGGCCTGTTTCCGAGCTGTATCTTTAAACTAAACTAAACTAAACACATAATGTGAGTTATGTTTAGTTTATTGTCACGTGTACCGAGGTACAGTGAAAAGCTTTTGTTGCGTGCTAACCAGTCAGTGGAAAGACAATACACGATTACAATCGAGATGTTTACAGTGTGTCGATACAGGATAAAGGGAATAACAAATAAAGACTCAAAATGAATGGTGAGCCTATATGTTCACCATAAAGCCAGCTATTTTGAAATGTATTTTGAAACTCTAAGATACATATACGATCAACACTTTCCTGCCAGTTGGTTTTTGAAGATTGTAACGTCAATCTTATTGATGTTTTCAAGAGAGAGTTAGATTTAGCTCTTAGAGCTAATTGGCAACTTTGAGATTTATGCTTTAAAATGGTGAATGTGACACGCAGGGAATAGACAATAGACAATAGGACATTGGACAATGGACAATAGACAATAGACAATAGACAATAGACAATAGGACATTGGAGGGATCAGTTCAGTTCAGTTTAGTCCAGTTTCGTTTATTGTCACGTGTACCGAGGTACAGTGAGAAGCTTTGTTGTTGCGCGCTATCCAGTGGGTGGAAAGACAATACATGATTACAGTCGAGCCGTCCACAGTGTACAGATACAGATACAGGGAATACCAACTAAAGACTCATTCATCACGAATGATGCGGCGAGATTTGAGAGGCACATTCTTGACTAAAGGGTGGGGCTGACGTTGTCCACCTCCCCGTGGTGAGCTCTGACCTCAGTCAGGTGAACGACAACAAACAGAGACTGCAGAAGCAGAAGCAGCTTCATAACTTCTGCTGCCTCAAACACAAGAAGAAGACTAAAGAGTGTGAGCAATGCAAATGGTGCCCTGCTGCAGGTTGAAAGGTTCACATTCAGGAGATTTTGAAGGGGCAGGATTAATTGATCAGGCTGTTAAATATTTAATATGGACAGTGGGATTATTTTGTAGGAGTATCAAGTACAAGATCAAGTATGTTCTGCCCATGCTATAAGTCTCCACTGGAATAATCATTCCAATTAGGACGTCAGGCCTGCAAAAAGATGCACAATATATATTTTAAATGAGACCTGGATACAGAATTGGCTGAATCAGTCTGAAGAATGAGTCTCAACCCGAAACGGCCTCACCCATTCCTTCTCTCCAGAGATGCTGCCTGACCCGCTGAGTTACTCCAGCATTTCTACCTTCGGTTTAAACCAGCATCTGCAGTTCCTTCCTACAGAGTTGGCTTCATGGAAGGACAGGGAGTGATGGTGGAAGGGTGTATATCAGACCGGAGGCCTGAGAATGGTGGTGTGGCTCAGGAGTCAGTGCTGGGACCAAGTCAAACTCTTCATCCATCCGAGATGTACGAGGAGCCATGCTCCTTTTAGCTTAGTTTAGAGCTACAGTGCGGAAACAGGCCCTTCGGCCCACTGAGTCCGTGCCGACCAGCGATCCCCGCACACTAACACCATCCTACACACATCAGGGACAACTTACAATTATACCAAGCCAAGTAACCAACAAACAACATCATGGGAGCACCAGTGCAGGCGCACACGCACACACGCACACGCGCACACACACACACAGACACACACACACCCCACACACACACACACACACACCACACACACACACACACGCACACGCAAACACACACACGCACACACACACACAAGCACACGCACACACGCACACACGCACACATGCTCGCACGCACACACACACGCACACACACCCCACACCCCACACACACACGCACAAGCACACGCACACGCACACGCACACGCACACACATGCACGCACACACACACACACACACACCCCACACACACACCCCACACACACACACCCCACACACACCCCACACACACACACACACACACACACACAGAGGAGAGGCAGGACAAAGCGTGGCAGGTCATAGGTAACCCAAGTGTGGTTTAATGAAAAATGCTGGAGTAAGTCAGCGGGTCAGGCAGCATCTGTGGAGAGAAGGTGATGTTTCGGGTGAAGACCCTTGTTCAGACTGGTCAATGTGTGGTTAATACAGGTTCCCCGCAGTGCCATTGAGGACGTGGTCATGTTCCTGTGGCCGTCTGTTTTACATCTTTCCTCTCACATCAGAGTGAAAGAATTTGTGGACTCGGGTCTTTTGGGAAAAGTATTTGAAGAGGGTTGTTGGCACATAATTAATCTGGTCTGTGGAGTTCTTCTGGAAATCATGGAGTATGAAGGTTTCAATTATGAGCCAGTCACACGATGCAGCTGCTGTCAGAATACTGCTGCATCCACACAGACAGGCAATCTCAGCAAAACAGCACCGTGAACCCAACCCAGGGAGGGAGAGAGAAAACGGGGAATTATAGACCAGTTAGCCTAACATCGGTAGTGGGGAAAATGCTAGAGTCAGTTATTAAAGATGTGATAGCATCACATTTGGAAAGTGGTGAAATCATCGGACAAAGTCAGCATGGATTATAGAATTTTTCGAGGATGTAACTAGTAGAGTGGATAAGGGAGAACCAGTCGATGTGTTATATCTGGACTTTCAGAAGGCCTTCGACAAGGTCCCACATAGGAGATTGGTGTACAAACTTAAAGCACACGGTATTGAGGGTTCAGTATTGAGGTGGATAGAAAATTGGTTGGCGGACAGGAAGCAAAGAGTAGGAATAAACGGGTCCTTTTCGGAATGGCAGGCAGTGACTAGTGGGGTACCGCAAGGCTCAGTGCTGGGAACCCAGTTATTTACAGTGTATATTAATGATTTGGACGAGGGAATTGAATGCAACATCTCTAAGTTTGCGGATGACACGAAGCTGGTTGGCAGTGTTAGCTGCGAGGAGGATGCTAGGAGGCTGCAGAGTGACTTGGATAGATTAGGCGAGTGGGCAAATGCATGGCAGATGCAATATAATGTGGATAAATGTGAGGTTATCCACTTTGGCGGCAAGAACAGGAAAGCAGAGTATTACCTGAATGGTGACTGATTGGGAGAAGGGGAGATGCAACGTGACCTGGGTGTCATGGTGCACCAGTCATTGAAAGCAAGCATGCAGGTGCAGCAGGCAGTGAAGAAAGCGAATGGTATGTTGGCATTCATAGCAAGAGGATTTGAGTTTAGGAGTAGGGAGGTTCTGCTGCAGTTGTACAGGGCCTTGGTGAGACCGCACCTGGAGTATTGTGTACAGTTTTGGTCTCCTAATCTGAGGAAAGACGTTCTTGCCTTAGAGGGAGTACAGAGAAGGTTCACCAGATTGATCCCTGGGATGGCGGGACTTTCATATGAGGAAAGACTGGATAGACTGGGCTTGTACTCGCTGGAATTTAGAAGACTGAGGGGGGATCTTATAGAAACATATAAAATTCTTAAGGGGTTGGAGAGGCTAGATGCGGGAAGATTGTTCCCGATGTTGGGGAAGTCCAGAACCAGGGGTCACAGCTTAAGGATAAGGGAGAAGTCTTTTAGGACCGAGATGAGAAAACATTTCTTCACACAGAGAGTCGTGAGTCTGTGGAATTCTCTGCCACAGAAGGCAGTTGAGGCCAGTTCATTGGCTATATTTAAGAGGGAGTTAGATGTGGCCCTTTTTGCTAAAGGGATCAGGGGGTATGGGGAGAAGGTAGGTACAGGTTACTGAGCTGGATGATCAGCCATGATCATATTGAATGGCGGTGCAGGCTCGAAGGGCCGAATGGCCTACTCCTGCACCTATTTTCTATGTTTCTATGTTTCTATCCCTCTCAACACAGCAACACACCACACACAGCCACACGGAGAGACAGAGAGAGAGAGAGGTGCACACACATATACACACACATACACACGTAGATACACACACATATATACGCACACACACACGCACACACACACACACACACGCGCACACACACATATACACACACATACACACGTAGATACACACACATATATACGCACACACACACGCACACACACACACACACTCGCACACATACACACACATGCGCGCACACACACATGCACACACACACACGTAGACACACATACGTACACACACACACACATATGCAGACACACAAACACACACACAAACACACACACACGTAGACACACACACACACACATATGCAGACACACAAACACACGCACACACACGTAGACACGCAGACACACGCACACACGCACACACACACACACATGTAGACACACACACACACACACACACTCACACACACACACACACACACAGACGCGTAGAAACATAGAAACATACAAAATAGGTGCAGGCATCGCCATTCAATATGATATTGGCTGATCATCTAAAATCAGTACTCTAGAGATGCTGCCTGACCCGCTGAGTTACTCCAGCACTCTGTGAAACGTCACCTATCCCTGAAGAAGGGTCTCGACCCGAAACGTCACCCATTCCTTCTCTCCCGAGATGCTGCCTGACCCACTGAGTTACTCCAGCACTCTGTGTTTTGCTCCAGGTTCCTTGACTCCTCTATGATGAGCGTCTCGTTGTACATTGGAGACAGGCGTGAGGGGAGTAATGCATCAGTGATGGGTTGTTAATGGAGCAAAGTAACTGGTAGACCTGGACTGAGATACTTTGGCTGAAATTGCCAGACTCAAGCAAGGTTTGATCAGATCCAAACGTGAACTGTTAAACCATTCCTATAGTCATAAAGTCACAGTGCACTGAAACAGGCCCTTCGGCCCACCTTGACCATGCTAGCTAGGATGCCCCATCAACACACGTACATCTACAGGTCGGCACGGTGGCAGAGTGGTAGAGTTCCATCCCGACCACGGGTGCTGTCTGTGCGGAGTTTGCACGTTCCCCCCATGACTTGCGTGGGCTTTCTCTGGGTAACCGCGCATTCCAAAGACGTGCAGGGGTCTGTAGGTTAAGTAGCTTCTGCAAATTGTCCACGGTGTGCAGGACAGAGCTGGTGTATGCGTGATCGCTGGGCGGCGTGGACTCAGTGGCCTGGCGCTCTGTCTCTACGCTACAATAAGCCGGGTGGCCAGTGAAACATTGTGCTGGAACAAGGACATCGGACGTGAGCTGTGGCTGTGGGGGCAACACCAGAAGGATCAGGGCTCCCAACTTTCTTTCATCTCCTACACAACCAGTTTGACTCAGGGAACACGTTTGCAGAAGCTACGTTGTCAGCAGTTTTCCTTCTCACCAACCCTGCTCTCCACACACAGCCAGTTGCTGCAAGTGTTATTTCATCTGTATAAATAGATTATAATTGAAGGTCACCACTCAATGCCTGAATAATTCTCGCTGCCGATTCACCCAGCCGCCTGCTGTGCACGCTTCAAATGGCTTTCCTTTATTTCTATGATTAAAAGCGGTGCGAGGACAGAAAACTAAAGAGCAGATAATAGTGAAGAGAACAAGTCCCCAGCGAGCTGGCGGAGATGTGAAGGACAGAAATAGACCGAGTGTTCAAATGGATTGGGAAAGGGAATTGTCAGAGATTTCCAGCACCATCACGTAGAGTGTTTACATTAGACAGCAGAGAGTAGTGCACAGAATGGTGCAAGTAACATTGCAAACACAACAGCAAAGGTGTCCTGGCTTTGTGGTGGACCATGTATCTCCCTTCACCCATGGTGGCACGATATTGGTGGAGGCCGGCACTGCCACGCTTGGCCAGATCCACCTGCAACACACCTTCATGGTCAAGTCAAGACCGCTGTACTTACAGCAACTGGCACTTGGAAACCACTGCTCTACTCACTCCGACCTGGCGAGATAACCACATGAGGTGTTTGCACAGTGATCAACCAGAACCAGGACCAGAAACTGGCCACTCTGTACATTGTTGGACGAAGCAACTGCAGATGCTGGTTCAAACAGAAGACAGACACAAAATGCCGGAGTAACTCAGCGGGACAGGCAGCATCTCTGAGACAGTGTACAGAGTCCTGGAGTAACTCAGCGGGACAGGCAGCATCTCTGAGACAGTGTACAGAGTCCTGGAGTAACTCAGCGGGACGGGCAGCATCTCTGAGACAGTGTACAGAGTCCTGGAGTAACTCAGCGGGACGGGCAGCATCTCTGGAAAGAAGGAATGGGTGACGGAATGGGAGAGATGCTGCCTGTCCCACTGAGTTACTCCAGGACTGTACACTGTCTCAGAGATGCTGCCTGGCCCGCTGTTAGTCCAGGACTCTGTGTCTCAGTGTACCACTACTATTGACGTACCTTATCTGAGTTGCATATCTAATATGTATCTGCGCATATGTATAATGATACTTGAACCAGGGTGGCACGGTGGCGCAGCGGTAGAGTTGCTGCCTTACAGCGAATGCAGCGCCGGAGACTCAGGTTCCATCCCGACTACGGGCGCTGTCTGTACGGAGTTTGTACGTTCTCCCCGTGACCTGCGTGGGTTTTCTCCGAGATCTTCGGTTTCCTCCCACACTCCAAAGACGTACAGGTTTGTAGGTTAATTGTAGGCTTGATATGAATGTTAAATTGTCCCTAGTGTGTGTAGGATGGTGTTAGTGTGCGGGGATTGTTGGGCGGTGCGGATTCAGAGTTCTGAGCTCTAGGGAGAGGTTGAGTAGGCTGGGGTGCAGGAGGATGAGAGGTGATCTTACAGAGGTGTATAAAATCATGAGAGGAATAGATCGGGTAGATGCACAGAGTCTCTTGCCCAGAGTGGGGGAATCGAGGACCAGACATAGGTTCAAGGTGAAGGGGAAAAGATTTAATAGGAATCTGAGGGGTACATTTTTCCACATAAGAGTGGTGGGTGCATGGAACGAGCTGCCAGAGGAGGTAGTTGAGGCTGGGACTATCCCAACATTTAAGAAACAGTTAGACATGTACATGGATAGGACAGGTTTGGAGGGATATGAACCAAACGCAGGCAGGTGGGACTAGTGTAGATGAGACATGGTAGCCGGTGTGGGCAAGTTGGGCCGAAGGGCCTGTTTCCACACTGTATCACTCTGTGACTCTATGAATCTATGTTGCTAGGTACAGTTCAAATAAAATGTGTTTCACATGAATGACTTCAAAAGTGGGTTGGATTATAAAGCGGCCTACTGAACAAAGCTGGATGAGCAGCAGAGATCGCCAGACCTGGCATTCTCAGGCAATTAATAAACCAGAAACCGCACTGAAGACGACTGCCGTTCATACAAGCATGAAGGTCAGGACAGTGGGGACCAGCAACGTGGAGACAGTGGGGACCAGCAACGTGAAGGTAAGGACAGTGGGGACCAGCAACATGGAGACAGTGGGGACCAGCAACATGAAGGTAAGGACAGTGGGGACCAGCAACATGGAGGTCAGGGCAGTGGCAGTGGAGACCAGTAACTGATTGCTGACGATGTTTCCCACTCCAGTGTGAAGTGAATGAGTTCCAGGGGCTCCACATGTCATCTTCCCCGTTCAGGAAGAATCTCCAAATTGCAAATAGAATTCCATTATTTAGAAAAGTGAGGATGAAACAAAATAGACAGGAAATTATGGTCACATTGCTGCCCGCAGAAGTTATTAGAATCTGTAAGTCTGGAATGACAAAGTACCACGCTGAGGAATGTATGCTGGCTGTAGAGGCAGTGTGGATCAGAGGCCAGCCCGTCTCACACCAAGCCAAGGCCCTAGATCTCAGTATCCACCTATCACTTGCCAGGTTCTGGCCCGCTCCCACTACATCTGTCTGAAGAAGGTTCCGGACCCTTGGACTATCCTTGTTTGCACTTTGCTGGCTCTACCTTGCACTAAGCGGATTCCCTTATCATGTATCTGTACACCGTGGACGGCTCGATTGTGATCATGTATTGTCTTTCCACTGACTGGTTGGCACCCAACAAAAGCTTTTCACTGTACCTCAGTACAATAAACGAAACTAAAACTGAAACAAAATGTTATCTGCCCATTCCTTCCACAGATGCTGCCTGACCCGCTGAGTTACTCCAGCACTCTGTGAAACGTCAC
>NC_135969.1:45758262-45765762 GCF_053455715.1 Rhinoraja longicauda
AGGCAATGGTCAGTTTAAGGAGGACATGTGGATGGAGCCCTCAGGCCGGCACGGTGGCACAGCGGTAGAGTTGCTGCCTTACAGCACTTGCAGCGCCGGAGACCCGGGTTCCATCCTGACCACGGGTGCCGTCTGTACGGAGTTTGTACGTTCTCCCCGTGACCTGCGTGGGTTTTCTCCAGGTGCTCTGGTTTCCTCCCACACTCCAAAGACGTCCAGGTTTGTAGGTTAATTGGCTTGGTGTAAATGTAAAATTGTCCCTAGTGTGTGTAGGATAGTGTTAGTGTGTGGGGATCGTTGGTCGGCACGGACTTGGTGGACCGAAGGGCCTGTTTCTGCGCTGTATCTCTAAACTAAACTAAACTAATGAGTTGAAAGGGAGTGCAGAAAGTGGGGTTCAATCAGAGGGAGGGGAACAGAGGAACCGTGACCCTGGGGAGCTGGGAGGGAAGTAGAGAGCTGACGATTAGCAGACATATTTGCTGACTTCTCAGGAAACTATAAGACATAATTAAGCGCTTGGCCCAAAGGGAATCGAAAAATAAAATGTCAATTATGTGTGCAAGTCAAGCTATGTTATCACAGTGCTGAACATGCTGGAGATGGGTTGAGATGGATGAAGAGGGACAACTTGCCCTGGGCTTGGAGAATGGCAGATGAATCAATCTCTCACCACCTACCCTGCTGCATCTTCAACATTCCCTGCCGTCACCCTCACTGGGACCCAGGGGCACTCTGTCCCACTCTGTCCCACTCTGTCCCACTCTGGGCCATTCTGTGCCACTCTGGGCCACTCTGTCCCACTCTGTCCCACTCTGGGCCACTCTGTGCCACTCTGTGCCACTCTGTCCCACTCTGTCCCACTCTGGGCCACTCTGTCCCACTGTCCCACTCTGTCCCACTCTGTCCCACTCTGTGCCACTCTGGGCCACTCTGTCCCACTCTGTCCCACTCTGTCCCACTCTGGGCCACTCTGTCCCACTCTGTCCCACTCTGTGCCACTCTGTCCCACTCTGGGCCATTCTGTGCCACTCTGGGCCACTCTGGGCCATTCTGTGCCACTCTGGGCCATTCTGTCCCACTCTGGGCCACTCTGTCCCACTCTGTGCCACTCTGTCCCACTCTGGGCCATTCTGTGCCACTCTGTCCCACTCTGGGCCATTCTGTGCCACTCTGGGCCACTCTGTCCCACTCTGTCCCACTCTGTCCCACTCTGGGCCATTCTGTGCCACTCTGGGCCATTCTGTGCCTCTCTGGGCTATTCTGTTCCACTCTGGGCCACTCTGGGCCACTCTGGGCCACTCTGGGCCACTCTGTGCCTCTCTGGGCCACTCTGGGCCACTCTGGGCCACTCTGGGCCACTCTGGGCCACTCTGTCCCACTCTGGGCCACTCTGGGCCACTCTGTCCCACTCTGTGCCACTCTGTCCCACTCTGGGCCACTCTGGGCCACTCTGTCCCACTCTGTCCCACTCTGTGCCACTCTGTGCCACTCTGGGCCACTCTGGGCCACTCTGGGCCACTCTGTCCCACTCTGGGCCACTCTGGGCCGCACTGTCGCCATCAGGGGAAGGACCATTCCCTGCCGTGACCCTCACCACCCACCTGGATTGGAGTTGTCTCCATGCCCCACCTTCACAAGGTCATGAGGGATAGGAGAAGAATTGGGCCATTCGGCCCATCAAGTCTACTCCGCCATTCAATCATGGCTGATCTATCTCT
Source organism: Rhinoraja longicauda (assembly GCF_053455715.1). Lineage (NCBI taxonomy): Eukaryota > Metazoa > Chordata > Chondrichthyes > Rajiformes > Arhynchobatidae > Rhinoraja > Rhinoraja longicauda. The sequence goes on from NC_135969.1 coordinate 45,759,984, forward strand.
CCCTCCTAACCCCATTCTCCTGCCTTCTCCCCATAGCCTCTGACACCCGCATTAATCAAGAATCTATCTATCTCTGCCTTAGAAATATCCACTGACTTGGCCTCCACAGACGTCTGTGAATTCCACAGATTCACCACCCTCTGACTAAAGAAATTCCTCCTCGTCTCCTTCCGAAAAGAACGTCCTTTAATTCTGAGGCTGTGCCCTCTGGTCCTAGACTCTCCCACTAGTGGAAACATCCTCTCCACATCCACTCTATCCAGGCCGCTCACTGTTCTGCCTTGTTACCAGCAAATATGTATCTCCTCACTCGCCCTGTAACTCAATGTCACACTTTACTTTAGACTTTAGAGATACAGCGTGGAAACAGGCCCTTCGGCCCACTGAACACTGGTTCTAGCCTGCACAATAGGGGCCATTTACAGAAGCCAATTAACCTACAAACCTGCATATCTTTGGAGTGTGGGAGGAAACCGGAGCACCCGGAGAAAGCCCAGTGTGTCACGGGGAGAACGTACAAACTCCGTACAGACAGCACCCGTAGTGGGGATGGAACCCGTGTCTCTGGCGCTGTGAGGCAGCAGCTCTACCCGCTGCATCACCGTGCCGACCCTAATTCCGGTTTCAACATCCAGTGACTCATCCCAGCACGTTAACACCTCACAAACATGCGGGAATAAGAGAACTTTACTCCAACTTTGACACAGCAGAATTATGTCCAGCAATGCAAGTGAAGACGGGATTTGCCCGTGTGATCGTGCCACACGTTCACTTTTTAATTTGGCCGGCACGGTGGCGCAGCGGTAGAGTTGCTGCTTTACAGCGAATGCAGCGCCGGAGACCCGGGTTCCATCCCGACTACGGGCGCCGTCTGTACGGAGTTTGTACGTTCTCCCCGTGACCTGCGTGGGTTTTCTCCGAGATCTTCGGTTTCCTCCCACACTCCAAAGATGTGCAGGTTTGTAGGTTAATTGGCGTGGTGCATGTGTGTGTGTAAACTGTCCCTAGTGTGTGTGGGATATTGTTAGTGTGCGGGGATCGCTGGTCGGTGTGGACTCAGTGGGCCATAGGACCTGTTTCTGCGCTGTATCTCTAAACTAAACTAAACTAAACTAATCTCTGATCACCTCCACCCCTGCAGTGGCCTCTCGTCCCATCCACACCCCATTACCACACAGAGTCCCCAGTTAGCACTGTTCTTACATCATCTGCTGTCAAATATATAGAATGTTTTAGAATGATAAATTATTTTATCAAGGTTAGTCTTATTTTATTGTGATCTAGTCACAAGTATTTTCTGGAACGGAAACTGAGGGAATGAATAGAAGGTGCTTACGGCAGTGCCCCACATTCATACTGACAAGCCTCGTGCCTGCCAGCTTTATCTGCTATTTAAGTTTCTGTTGATAAAGGTTCTGAATTGAATAATCAATTGTAAATTGATCGGTCGGTTCAGTCTATGCCAATGCTGTGCAATAAATGTCATTAAAATACAATGTTAGCATCTGTGCCTGCTACATTATTGTACATACTCCAGCAGTAAGCTCACAAAATGCCTCTCGCAAACAAAATCACATAAATACCATCAAACATTTAACACCGTGTGCACTTGGAGTGAACTCTTCCAGTTACTGTTCAGTAAACTGACTAGTCCAGGGCAAGAGACTTTTAGAAAGGAGGTGAGGAGCAAGTTCTTCAGTCAGAGGGTGGTGAATGTGTGGAACTCTCTGCCACAGAGGGCTGTGGAGGCCGAGTCAGTGGATATTTTTTAAGGCAGAGATAGAGAAATTCTTGATTACAACGGGTGTCAAGGGTTATGGGGAGAAGGCAGGAAAATGTGATTAGGAGGCAGAGAGGAGTAGACTCGATGGGCCGAATGGCCTACTTCTACTCCTATAACTTGTGAACTTGTGAAGGACATAGGAAGGAACTGCAGATGCTGGTTTACACAGAAGATAGACACAAAACGTTGGAGTAACTCAGCGGGACAGGCAGCTTTTTTGGAGAGAAGGAATGGGTGATGAAGGGTCTCGACCCCAAAAGTCTCCCATTCCTTGTCTCCAGAGATGCTGCTTGACCCGCTGAGTTACTCCAGAGTACGGATTTATTCAAGCTATGTTGCCACAATGACAAATATAGAAACATGGAAGTGCAATACTGGTTTACAAAACAAATTCCACATGCTGGAGGAGCACATGGACAGGAAACATTTTGAGTTGGGATCCTTTTCAGACTGATTCAGAAGGGTCCAGACCTGAAACGTCACCTATCCATGTTCTCCACAGATGCTGCCTGACCCGCTGAGTTACTCCATATTTTTCCATATTTTGCATGGAACTTGAGCAGCAGTCTTTTCGGGTAATTTTAGTGTTAGATGCTCGAAGCAAAATTGACAACCTGTTGCACTTAAAAACTTAAAAGTTAGAATCAAACCAATTACTCACAACAGGCAATCAAAATGATGCAAATGGAAACATAAATGGAAGTCTTTTTATTGAGATAGTTGCTCCAGATGGATTTCATTTCTATGATTACTGTCATTAAAATAATTATCCCATCATAATGCAATCTCCTGATACCAGTCCTGATGAGTTATTGAATTTATCATGTTACAAGTTAGAGTCACAGAGTGATACAGTGTGGAAACAGGCCCTTCATAGAGTCACAGAGTGATACAGTGTGGAAACAGGCCCTTCATAGAGTCACAGAGTGATACAGTGTGGAAACAGGCCCTTCATAGAGTCACAGAGTGATACAGTGTGGAAACAGGCCCTTCAGCCCAACTTGCCCACACCGGCCAACATGTCCCAGCTACACTAGTCCCACCTGCCTGCACTTGGCCCATATCCCTCCACACCTGTCTTATCCATGTACCTGTCTAACTGTTTCTTATATGTTGTGATAGTCGCAGCCTCAACTACCTCCTCTGGCAGCTTATTCCATACACCCACCGCCCTCTGTGTGAAAAATTACCCCTCGGATTCCTATTAAATCTTTTCACCTTCACCTTGAACCTCTGTTCTCTTGTCCTCGACTCCCCCACTCTGGGCAAGAGACTCTGTGCATCGAGGAGAGATATGATTATCTTGGTGGTCACGGGAGGAATGTGTCACAATACACAGTGCATCGCACCCTGCTGCGTATGGGGCTGCACACGGAGGACCAACAGCACATTAGGCAGGTGGTCATAATGTTTTGGCTCATCAGGTCATAATGTTGTGGCTGATCGGTGTATATGAAAGAAATTGCATTGTGACGACTGAAATTGTATCTGAACCAGAAAATGCAAGCGGGCAAATGGTACAGGGGGCACGGTGGTGAGGGGTAGAGTTACAGGGGGCACAGTGGTGAGGGGTAGAGTTACAGGGGGCACTGTGGTGAGGGGTAGAGTTACAGGGGGCACTGTGGTGAGGGGTAGAGTTACAGCACAGTGGTGAGGGGTAGAGTTACAGGGGGCACGGTGGTGAGGGGTAGAGTTACAGGGGGCATGGTGGTGAGGGGTAGAGTTACAGGGGGCACGGTGGTGAGGGGTAGAGTTACAGGGGGCATGGTGGTGAGGGGTAGAGTTACAGGGGGCACTGTGGTGAGGGGTAGAGTTACAGGGGGCAGGGTGGTGAGGGGTAGAGTTACAGGGGGCATGGTGGTGAGGGGTAGAGTTACAGCACAGTGGTGAGGGGTAGAGTTACAGGGGGCACGGTGGTGAGGGGTAGAGTTACAGGGGGCATGGTGGTGAGGGGTAGAGTTACAGCACAGTGGTGAGGGGTAGAGTTACAGGGGGCACGGTGGTGAGGGGTAGAGTTACAGGGGGCACGGTGGTGAGGGGTAGAGTTACAGGGGGCACAGTGGTGAGGGGTAGAGTTACAGGGGGCATGGTGATGAGGGGTAGAGTTACAGGGGGCACAGTGGTGAGGGGTAGAGTTACAGGGGGCACAGTGGTGAGGGGTAGAGTTACAGCACAGTGGTGAGGGGTAGAGTTACAGCACAGTGGTGAGGGGTAGAGTTACAGCACAGTGGTGAGGGTTAGAGTTACAGGGGGCATGGTGGTGAGGGGTAGAGTTACAGCACAGTGGTGAGGGGTAGCGTTACAGGGGGCATGGTGGTGAGGGGTAGAGTTACAGGGGGCACAGTGATGAGGGGTAGAGTTACAGGGGGCACAGTGATGAGGGGTAGAGTTACAGGGGGCATGGTGGTGAGGGGTAGAGTTACAGGGGGCATGGTGGTGAGGGGTAGAGTTACAGGGGGCATGGTGGTGAGGGGTAGAGTTACAGGGGGCATGGTGGTGAGGGGTAGAGTTACAGGGGGCACGGTGGTGAGGGGTAGAGTTACAGCACAGTGGTGAGGGGTAGAGTTACAGGGGGCATGGTGGTGAGGGGTAGAGTTACAGGGGGCACGGTGGTGATGGGTAGAGTTACAGGGGGCATGGTGGTGAGGGGTAGAGTTACAGGGGGCACGGTGGTGAGGGGTAGAGTTACAGCACAGTGGTGAGGGGTAGAGTTGCCGCCTAACGTTGACAGGAAGATCGTCTAATTTAATGGTGAGTGCCCATCCCAAACTCCATTCCACAAGTTCTCTCATCCTGCCTAACCCGTTCCTTAATCTCGCATTGCCCTGGCCGGCACGGTGGCGCAGCGGTAGAGTTGCTGCCTCAAAGCGCCAGAGACCCGCGTTCCATCCCGACTACGGGTGCTGTCTGTACGGACTTTGTACGTTCTCCCCGTGACCTGCGTGGGTTTTCTTTGAGATCTCCGGTTTCCTCCCACACTCCAAAGACAATAGACAATAGACAATAGGTGCAGGAGTAGGCCATTCAGCCCTTCGAGCCAGCACCGCCATTCAATGCGATCATGGCTGATCACTCTCAATCAGTACCCCGTTCCTGCCTTCTCCCCATACCCCCTCACTCCGCTATCCTTAAGAGCTCTATCCAGCTCTCTCTTGAAAGCATCCAACGAACTGGCCTCCACTGCCTTCTGAGGCAGAGAATTCCACACCTTCACCACTCTCTGACTGAAAAAGTTCTTCCTTTTAATGGAAATGCTGAAGGGCGTAATTAAAAGACGTGCAGGTTTGTAGGTTAATTGGCTCGGTATAAATGTAAGTTGTCCCTAGTGTGCGTAGGATAGTGTTAGTGTGCGGGGATCGATGGTCAGTGCAGACCCGGTGGGCCGAAGGACCTGTTTGCACGCTGCATCTCCAAACTAAACTAAACTGGGGCTCAAAATACTTGGGTGAAAGTCGTATTCATTCGAAAAAGGCCTTGAAAAAAAAGGAAGTTAATTTATTTAATTACGCACATTGAAATAATTGAACTTTACAGAAGAAAGCAAAAACATTTAATGGAAATGCTGAAGGGCATAATTAAACTCAGAAACATCTCTGGTCAAACAGCTGTACACTTATCTAAATCCTTCAGCTGTACAAGTGTCTGATGGGACCGGCAGCAAATTAACAGGTATCTTTAATTATATCTCTACCTGATCCATAATTAACAATTTAGTTGCTTTAAATTCAGGATGATAGCAACGCTAATCTCAAGCAGTCAATGGGCATTGGGCATTTTATAATCTGTAGATCTGACAGTGGTTCATCTTAATGCCATTGACCACCGCGGTGCCCAAGGGCAAACTGCCTTATCTTGCTGAGGGGGTTTATTCAGCAGTCAGTCATCCCTCCCTCCTTTAACCTCCCGTTATACACCGATCAGCCACAACATTATGACCTGATGAGCCAAAACATTATGCCCACCTGCCTAATGTGCTGTTGGTCCTCCTTGTGCAGC
>NC_135969.1:45770762-45838245 GCF_053455715.1 Rhinoraja longicauda
TGGAGCTTCCCAATCTTTTTGAACAGGTTTAGTTGAGTTTAGTTGAGTTTAGTTTAGAGATACAGCACGGAAACAGACCCTTGGCCCACCGAGTCCACACCGACCAGCAATCCCCGCACACTAACACCACCCGACACACACCACAGACAATTTACAATTATATCAAACCAATTAACCTACAAACCTGTACATATTTGGAGTGTGGGAGGAAACCAGAGCTCACGGAGAAAACCCACGCAGGTCACGGGGAGAACGTACAAACTCCGTACAGACAGCACCCGTGGTCAGCATGGAACCTGGGTCTCTGGCGCCGTGAGGCAGCAACTCTACCGCTGGGCCACCGTGCCGCCTGTGGTCTTGAATGTTCATCCACAGAGAAATACACTTACCTCCCTCCGCTGTGACACACAGCAGGGACAGTTTCTTCCCAGCTGTTATCAGGCAACTGAACCGTCCCACCGCAACCAGAGAGCTGTGCTGAACTACTATCTACCTCTTTGGTGACCCTCGGTCTATCCTTGATCGGACTTTGCTGGCTTTACCTTGCACTAAACATCATTCCCTTATCATGTAAACGGTCCACACTGTAAACGGCTCGATTGTAATCATGTATTGTCTTTCCGCTGACTGGTTAGCACGCAACAAAAGCTTTTCACTGTACCTCGGCACACGTGACAATGAACTCAACTAAACTGAACTGAACTGAACGCTGATTGGATATGCATCTTATAATTTTAAAATTCATTTCCTAATGTCTGGCTTTATGGTGAACAGCTGGTGTTAATCACAACTCTTACTAATGATCAGCACAGATGATCCAAACATCTCAAACTGTGCAGTCATTTGCTTGATTGCCTTACAAATTCTCAATTCAATCTGCATTTGAAAATGTCCACATAATCAATGATAGTGATCACTTGAAACATCCAATACATAAAAAACTACAGGCTTCATTTCTTATTTTCCGTAGCTATTAATTTCTACATCAGAGTCATACAGCACAGAAACAGGCCCTTCGGCCCAACATGTCCGTGCTGACAAGACACCCCATCCACACTAGTCCTGTTTGCCTGCGGTTGCCCCATGTCCATCTAAACCTTTCCTCTCTATTTTCCTCCTGGGAAAGGGGATGCTGCCCCACACCCACACTGCCCCACAGTGATGCTGCCCCACACTGCCCCACACTGTCCCACACTGCCCCACACTGCCCCACACTGCCCCACACTGCCCCACACTGCCCCACACTGCCCCACACTGCCCCACACTGCCCCACACTGCCCCACACTGCCCCACACTGCCCCACACTGCCCCACACTGCCCCACACTGCCCCACACTGCCCCACAATGATGCTGCCCCACACCCACACTGCCCCACAGTGATGCTGCCCCACACCCACACTGCCCCACAGTGATGCTGCCCCACACCCACACTGCCCCACAGTGATGCTGCCCCACACTGCCCCACACCCACACTGTCCCACACCCACACTGCCCCACACTGCCCCACAGTGATGCTGCCCCACACTGCCCCACACCCACACTGCCCCACACTGCCCCACACCCACACTGCCCCACACCGCCCCACACCCATACTGCCCCACACCCACACTGCCCCACACCGCCCCACACCCACACTGCCCCACACCCACACTGCCCCACACTGCCCCACACCCACACTGCCCCACACCCACACTGCCCCACACCCACACTGCCCCACACTGCCCCACACTGCCCCACACCCACACTGCCCCACACCCACACTGCCCCACACTGCCCCACACTGCCCCACACTGCCCCACACTGCCCCACACTGCCCCACACCCACACTGCCCCACACCCACACTGCCCCACACCCACACTGCCCCACACCCACACTGCCCCACACTCACACTGCCCCACACTCACACTGCCCCACACTGCCCCACACCCACACTGCCCCACACCCACACTGCCCCACACCCACACTGCCCCACAGTGATGCTGCCCCACAGTGACGCTACCCCACAGCGCCAGAGACCCAGCTTCAATCCTGACCTCGGGTGCTGCCTGTCTGTGTGGAGTCTGCACGCCCTCCCTGTGCCCGTGTGGGTTTCCTCCGGGTGCTCCGGTTTCCTCCCGCATTCCAAAGACGTGCGGGTTTGTAGGTTAATCGGCCCTCTGTAAATTGCCCTGAGTGTGTGGGGAGTGGATGAGAAAGTGGGATAGCATAGAACTGGTGTGAGCGGGAGATTGCTAGTCGGTGTGGACTCAGTGGGCTGAAGGGCCTGTTTCCGTGCTGTATCGTTCATCAAGCAACCCATCATTTTCTCTCAAAGTGCTGGAGTAACTCAGCAGGACAGGCAGCATCTCTGCAGAGAAGGAATGGGTGACGTTTCGGGTTGAGACCCTTCTTCAGAAGAAGATGGGTTTTTCAGAAGAAGATTCTTCAGAAGGTTCATTTGAATAAGGGTCTCTGAAGAGGAGTTTTGGGCCTCATATCTGAGGAAGGATGTGCTGGCTCTGGAGAGGGTCCAGAGGAGGTTTACAAGAATGATCCCAGGAATGAGTGGGTTAACCTATGATGAGCGTTTGTCAGCACTGGGCCTGTACTCACTGGAGTTTAGAAGAATGAAGGAGGGGGGACCTCATTGAAACACAGAATAGTGAAAGGCCTGGATAGAGTGGATGTGGAGAGGATGTTTCCACTAATGGGGGAGTCTAGGACCAGAGGGCACAGCCTTAGAATTAAAGGACGTTCTTTTGGGAAGGCGATGAGGAAGAATTTCTTTAGTCAGAGGGCGGTGAATCTGTGGAATTCTTTGCCACAGACAGCTGTGGAGGCCAAGTCAGTGGATATTTCCAAGGCAGAGATAGACAGATTCTTGATTAGTACGGGTGTCAGGGGTTATGGGGAGAAGGCAGGAGAATGCGGTTAGGAGGGAGAGATAGATCAGCCACGATTGAATGGCGGAGTAGACTTGATGGGCCGAATGGCCTAATTCTACTCCTATCACTTATGATCTTATGATTTCATTATTTTTATAGCTTACAGCTCATCTCAGGAGAGGAATCAATACCTGCTGTGTTACGAAGGTTTCACAACACAAGAACATGAATGCGATTTGGAAAATTACAAATTGTCTATTGATGATGAATCCTGCAGCATAAAGCAATTTGAAAAGCATTTAATTTGATAGTTTTCTCGCAGGTAGATGAAAGATGATGGGGAGATGATGATGCTATTGCTGCCTCATGCAGTCATTTCACCTGATAATTGGGAAACAGCATCACTTTGACAGGAAGATTAACATTAACTTCTGTAACATCAGGTAGTCCCTGCTTTCCCTCTCTATCCCCTCCCCCTTCCTAATTCTCCCTCTAGTCTTCCTGTCTCCTAATACATTCTATCATTGTCCCGTCCCCTCCCCTGACATCAGACTGAAGAAGGGTCTCGACCCGAAATGTCACCCATTCCTTCTCTCCCGAGATGCTGCCTGACCCGCTGAGTTACTCCAGCACTTTGTGCTTACCTTTGTCTAATTTAATAGTGAGTGCCCATCCCAAACTCCATTCCACAAGTTCCCTCGTCCTGCCTGGCCCGCACGGTGGCACAGCGGGTAGAGCTGCTGCCTCACAGCCCCAGGGACCCGGGTTCCATCCCGACTACAGATGCTGTCTGTACGGAGTTTGTACGTTCTCCCCGTGACCTGCGTGGGTTTTCTCCGGGTGCTCCAGTTTCCTCCCACACTCCAAAGATGTACATGTTTGTAGGTTAATTGGCTTGGTATAAATGTAGGTTGTCCCTAGTGTGTGTAGGATGGTGTTAGTGTGTGGGGATCGCTGGTCGGTACGGACTCGGTGGGCTGATGGGCCTGTTTCCATGCTGTATCTCTAAACTAAGAATAAAGACACGGTCCAGAGGCGGCCTAGTTTAGAGTTGGCATGTCTCAATCGACAATAGACAATAGGTGCAGGAGGAGGCCATTCGGCCCTTCGAGCCTGTACGCACCGCCATTCAATGTGATCATGGCTGATCATTCTCAATCAGTACCCCGTTCCTGCCTTCTTTCTCCCCATACCCCCTGACTCCACTATCTCGATGCTGGATGACTTTATACATCATCTTAGTTCTTCTCTTTAAACTCATTCACCTCGGCAGGAAGTGTGAGTCTGTGCTGTTTTACTGCCAGCTGAGTAAATACGTTAAATGCAATAAAAAAATAATTGGTTAGATTAGAATGTGCAATAACTGTCATAGAGAATGAGTGCGTGTGTTCTTGTGCAGCTGGTGTGTTGCTGAAGTCTGGGGATTATGTCCTTATCAGTCAGATACAGATTCAATTTGCACTAATCACATGGAGAGTCTATAACACAACAATGTCTCTCCGCACGCACTTGCAACCAGGATAACTCTTTGTCACCATTACTTTCTTTCAGAATACTGTATTACCTTTGAAGGTTCAGCAATCCAGAGGATGCAAACTGTGCCACAAGCAGGCTCTGAGGGCAAGGCACATTGGCAAAGGGAAAGATATCGCCAGCTTTGTGGTGCACTTACCCGGACAGCTTCAGCTTTATTGTGAAACATTTGTTCCATGTCCTTTGCCAGTTTTTTGACAAGTTGAAGGCCATCTATTTCCTTCACCATTACCGTCTTTTCATGCTCTTTGTATTTCTGTGGAGAAAAAGGAAAAATGGTTAACATTGCTCTGACTAAACTGCAGAATTAGCACTAAACCACCTCCAAATACCAACACTGAACCTGAGAACAACAAAGAACACTTTCAAAACACCTCAGACCACACAAACCGCTGGAGTAACTCAGCGGGTCAGGCAGCATCTGTGGAGAACATGGATAGGTGACGTTTCACAGAGTGCTGGAGTAACTCAGCGGGTCAGGCAGCATCTCCGGAGAACATGGATAGGTGACGTTTCACAGAATGCTGGAGTAACTCAGCGGGTCAGGCAGCATCTCCGGAGAACATGGATAGGTGACGTTTCACAGAATGCTGGAGTAACTCAGCGGGTCAGGCAGCATCTCCGGAGAACATGGGTAGGTGACAAGGAATGGGTGATATTTTGAGTCAAGACCCTTCGTCAGACTGAGAATCAGGGGAGAGGGAGTCCAGAGATATGGAAGGGAAAGGTGTGAAAATGACAGATCAAATCATAGAAACAGAAATATAGGTGCAGGAGATTCAGACCAAATCAGACGATGATCAAGGGAATGTAGAACAGTTCATTGTTAGCTGAGGGGAAGGTGACAACGAGGCAGACGAACAGTGATATTAATCAGGAGGACAGTGGAACCCGTGGGAGAACTGGGAAGGGGGAGGGATGGAGAGAGAGGGAAAGCAAGGGTTACGAAGTTGGAGAAGTCAATGTTCATACCGCTGGGGTGTAAGCTGCCCGAGCGAATATGAAGTGCTGTTCCTCCAATTTGCGCTGGGCCTCACTCTGACAATGGAGGAGGCCCAGGACAGAAAGGAGACAGATAGGTTCTTGATCAGTGCGGGTGCCAAAGGTTAAGGGGAGAAGGCTGGAGAATGGGGTTAGGAGGGAGAGATAGATCAGCCATGATTGAATGGTGGAGTAGACTCAATGAACCCAATGGTCTAATTAGAGTCAGATAGCCAGAGTCTTACAGCACGGAAACAGGCCCTTCGGCCCAACTTACCCACACCATCCAACATGTCCCATCTGCACTAGTCCCACCTGCCTGCGTTTGGCCCATATCCCTCTAAACCTGTCCTGTCCATGTACCTGTCTAACTGTTTCTCACACATTTCTCAAATTCTGCTCCTTTGACTTACAAACCGGTGAACATTCCACTGCAGAATGAATTCTTCCAGTAAACAGGGCAATTTGTGAAAAACGAAAAAAACTGGCCAACGTTTTAAACAAAATGACACTGCAAAAACCTTTATCTCCTGACTGTTTCACAGATGAGTCAACGGTGGGCGATTATGTGGAACGTACAATTACAGGATGTTTAGTACCTGCCAGTCAATCCGAGCACAGTACTAAACCAAGTGCAGACAAAAAGCACAGGAATAAAGTGGCACAGATGCATTAGAGGGAGTGCAGAGATCGTGCATTAGAGGGAGTGCAGCGATACCTGCATTAGAGGGAGTGCAGCGATACCTGCATTAGAGGCAGTGCAGAGATACATGCATTAGAGGCAGTGCAGAGATCGTGCATTAGAGGCAGTGCAGAGATCGTGCATTAGAGGCAGTGCAGAGATCGTGCATTAGAGGCAGTGCAGAGATCGTGCATTAGAGGCAGTGCAGAGATCGTGCATTAGAGACAGTGCGCTGCAAGGAAGTCAGACATTCATGGATTGTTTTCTCTGGAACGCCAGAGGTTGTGAGACCTGATAGAAGTTGATGACATTGATCAGAGGCGTAGGTGAGGTGGGCAGACAGAACCATTTGGCAGGGTGGAATGTTCAACACCAGAGGGGGCAGCTTTAAGCTGAGAGGGAACACGTTTCAGAGATGTGTGGACAAGATATTTTTACACAGAGGGTGGTGGGGCCTGGTACACACTGCCAGGGGTGGTGGTGGAGGCAGATACGATAGTGGCATTTAAGAGGCTGTTAGACAGGCACGTGGATATGCAGAGAATGGAGGGATATGGATCACGTGCAGACTGAGGAGATGAGCGTATCTTGGCGTCGTGTTCAGCACAGACAGTTCAGTGCTCTGCCACGTTCGTTTGTCGGCACTGGGCCTGTACTCGCTGGAGTTTAGAACAATGAGCCATTGTTGAATGGCGGAGTAGACTTGATGGGCCGAATGGCCTAATTCTACTCCTATTCCTTATGACCTTATGGCATTCTATGTTCTAAAACATGAGTGGGCAAGTGTTCTGCACACGTGTGGCCTACAGGATGTCACCTGTCCGACAACACTTTGGAAAACACCTGTGAGTGGCGGCCTTCCCTCACTGACTAACAATCAACATGATCAAAGTAGCAGACAGCAGGGCCTGTCGCTGGCACTCGTCTACATTTGCAAAGGGTTTGAGGTGTCAGGCAATTTTCAGTTAATAATGTTACCGTAAGTTGTTCTGTCTAACACCCCCACCTCCACTTTCAGTCTGAAGAAGGGTTCCGACCCAAAATGTCATCTAGTCTTTTTCTCCCAAGATGCTGCCTGACCCGCTGAGTTACTCCAGCACTCTGTGAAACGTCACCTATCCATGTTCTCCACAGATGCTGCCTGACCCGCTGAGTTACTCCAGCACTCTGTGAAACGTCACCTATCCATGTTCTCCACAGATGCTGCCTGACCCGCTGAGTTACTCCAGCACTCTGTGAAACGTCACCTATCCATGTTCTCCACAGATGCGGCCTGACCCGCTGAGTTACTCCAGCACTCTGTGAAACGTCACCTATCCATGTTCTCCACAGATGCTGCCTGACCCGCTGAGTTACTCCAGCACTCTGTGAAACGTCACCTATCCATGTTCTCCACAGATGCTGCCTGACCCACTGAGTTACTCCAGCACGTTGTCTGTCTCGGGTATAAACCAGCATCTGCAGTTTCTTCCCACACATTTTAAAGTATGTGTTCTTTATTAAAAAGAAACACACGTTTAGCCCACGTGCCTAATTGCCAAATAGATCAATCATGTCCAAGGTAATTACAATTCCTTTGTGTTTTAATTCCAGTAACTAGTGTTCTCCTGCATGTGTTCCTCTCTCCCCTGGGCCATTGGTGCATAGGTTCCACACACTCAAGATGTCTTGCTCCTGTCTCCTCAGGACCAAGTGCACCAACATCCAGAGATGCTGTCTGACCCACGTTACTCCAGCTCTTTAGAGTCACAGAGTCATAGAGTGATACAGTATGGAAACAGGCCCCTCGGCCCAAGTTGCCCAACATGTCCCAGCTACACTAGTCCCACTTGCCTGCGTTTGGTCCATATCCCTCCAAACTTGTCCTATCCATGTACCTGTCTAACTGCTTCTTAAACGATGGGATAGTCCCAGCCTCAACTACCTCCTCTGGCAGCTTGTTCCATACACCCACCACCCTCTGTGTGAAAAAGTTTAACCCCTCAGATTCTTATTAAACCTTTTCCTGCTCACCTTGAACCGAGTCCTCGATTTCCCGACTCTGGGCAAGAGATTCTATGCATCCACCCCATCATTCCTCTAATTTTGTGTTTATCTACAGTTTAAACCAACATCTGCAGTTCCTTCCAACACCAACATGTTCAGACACACTCCCACTAGTGGAAACATCCATTCCATATCCACTCTATCCAAGCCTTTCACTATTCTGTACGTTTCAATGAGGTCCCCCCTCATCCTTCTAAATGCCAGCGAGTACAGGCCCAGTGCTGACAAACGCTCATCACAGGTTAACCCACTCATCCCTGGGATCAGAGAATGGGATTTAAGACAAGGATGTTGTAAAGGTACTGGATATTAGCATCACATTGCAGACATAATCCAACTTAATTCAACTTAACTCAGTTAAAGGAAGTGTTAATGGAAGGTCACCAATGTTTGTACAACATCGTTTAGGAAGGAGATGGGGAGGAATTTCTTTTGTCAGAGAGTCAGAGTCAGGAGTGAATCTGTGAAATTCTTTGCCAGAGACGACGGCTGTGGAGGCCAAGTCAGTGAATATTTTTAAAGCAGAGATTGACAGCTTCTTGATTAGTGCGGGTGTCAGGGGTTACGGGGAGAAGGCAGGAAAATGGGGTTAGGAGGGAGAGATAGATCGGCCATGATTGAATGGCTGAAATAGACTTGATGGGCCGAATGGCCTAATTCTGTTATCAGTTTTGGATTTATGACACAAAGTGCTGGAGTAACTCAGCGGGTCAGGCAGCATCTGTGGAGAACATGGATAGGTGACGTTTCACAGAGTGCGGGAGTAACTCAGCGGGTCAGGCAGCATCTGTGGAGAACATGGATAGGTGACGTTTCACAGAGTGCTGGAGTAACTCAGCGGGTCAGGCAGCATCTGTGGAGAACATGGATAGGTGACGTTTCACAGCGTGCTGGAGTAACTCAGTGGGTCAGGCAGTATCTGTGGAGAACATGGATAGGTGACGTTTCACAGAGGGCTGGAGTAACTCAGCGGGTCAGGCAGCATCTGTGGAGAACATGGATAGGTGACGTTTCACAGAGTGCTGGAGTAACTCAGCGGGTCAGGCATCATCTGTGGAGAACATGGATAGGTGACGTTTCACAGAGTGCTGGAGCAACTCAGCGGGTCAGGCAGCATGTGTGGGGAACATGGATAGGTGACGTTTCACAGAGTGCTGGAGTAACTCAGTGGGTCAGGCAGTATGTGTGGGGAACATGGATAGGTGACGTTTCACAGAGTGCTGGAGTAACTCAGCGGGTCAGGCAGTATGTGTGGGGAACATGGATAGGTGACGTTTCACAGAGTGCTGGAGTAACTCAGTGGGTCAGGCAGTATGTGTGGGGAACATGGATAGGTGACGTTTCACAGAGTGCTGGAGTAACTCAGCGGGTCAGGCAGCATCTTCACACTGAAGAAGGGTCTCGACTTAAAATGTCACCCATTCCTTCTATCCAGAGATGCTGCCTTTCCCGCTGAGTTACTCTAGCATTTTGTGTCTATCTTCAGTTTAAACGAGCATCAGCATCCTTCATACACATTTCATCTGCTTATAGTGGGGGTGGAGATGGGAGGCTGGAAGAGAGGAGAGGCAGGACAAAGCTTAGCAGGTAATAGGAATGTAGGTGGAGAGGGAGGGAGGGAGGGAGGGAGGGAGGGGGGGGATATAAGAGTGCCAAGCATGTGGGGCAATGCAAACCCAGCTTGGATTGGCCCCTTGGTAAGATGTAGCATGAAAGCAGCTGTTCAGCCAAGGTGGACATGTTGCGTGTACATGTTCATCCCTTCTATCCCACCCAGCTCTCCATCTAACGTCTGGAACATGACCTCCCAACATCCACCATCGCTTCTCCACATGAATCAACCTGCACCATTCTGAGAACATGAGCAGGTTCTATATTAGATGGGCATGTGTGAGAAGGAACTACAGAAGCCGGTTATACACTGAAGGTGGACACAAAATGCCAGAGTAACTCAGTGGGACAGGTATATATTCTTGTATTCCATTACAAGTGCATGATATTAGGATGCATGCAGTGTGTGCAGATGGCATCATTTGTTTAATGATTCCATTAATTGTCCAACGCATTAAATTACCCCATCATTTAACACATGATAGATTTATAATATTCCTTATACGAATTTAAAATGAATATCTATTTATATTGATAGGCGGTAAAGAATCATAGAAACATAGAAAATAGGTCCAACTCAGTATCCTGTACCTGCCTTCTCTCCATACCCCCTGATCCCTTTAGCCACAAGGGCCACATCTAACTCCCTCTTAAATGTAGCCAATGAACTGGCCTCAACTACCTTCTGTGGCAGAGAATTCCACAGATTCACCACTCTCTGTGTGAAAAAAAACGTTCTCATCTCGGTCCTAAAAGACTTCCCCCTTATCCTTAAACTGTGACCCCTTGTTCTGGACTTCCCCAACATCGGGAACAATCTTCCTGCATCTAGCCTGTCCAACCCCTTAAGAATTTTGTAAGTTTCTATAAGATCCCCCCTCAATCTTCTAAATTCCAGCGAGTACAAGCCGAGTCTATCCAGTCTTTCTTCATATGAAAGTCCTGCCATCCCAGGAATCAATCTGGTGAACCTTCTCTGTATTTTGTTACTTGTGATATCTCTGAAGTATGGCATTTTGATAATCTAATAATTATTGCCCGATAATATATTTTGCCTGAAAATAAATGATCTTGCCACAACGTTGTCACCCATTAAAAAAAATTTATTATTTTAAATTTCATTCCTAGAAAATACTTTTGGTGCTGTGGAATTGTCATGTAATCTCTTTGCAAGTAAGAATGTCACTGTTCTATCTGGGACATACCACACAAAACACTCTTGATTCTTGGCTCTCGACTCTGCTGTTCACTTTGAGAGCCTTGCCCTCATCAGCAGACCAGGGAACTTTCTATTTTCAGATACAGCGCGGAAACAAACCCACACGGCCGTAATGACAACGTGCAAACTCCACACAGACAGCACCCATGGTCAGGATGGAACCCTTGTCTCTGGCGCTGTGAGGGAGCGGTTCTACCACTGGCCTCCATCAACACTGTTGTTTCCAACACTGCTGAGGTTTGGTCGCCAGATGGAGTGTGTTTGTACATGTTTCAGTTGATGGCCGTGTGTAGAGGTGGAACTACTCTGTGAGTGGGGCAGTCTCCAGTGCCAACTGTCCCGTATTAGCCACGACATCCCGTATATTGGCCTAAATTGGTTTGTCCCGTACGGGATCGCCCTTGTCCTGTATTAGGCCCGGGGGGCGCTGTAGGCCAGGACGCTGTAGGTCCGGACACTGTAGATCCGGACACTGTAGGCCCGGTCACTGTGGGCTCAGATACTGTAGGCCTGGTCACTGCATATGCTTCGGGGTCCTTAAAAGAACAATCCGTGAGCAGCAGTCGGACATCCTCGGGAAGTTTCTCGCGGAATGCCTGCTCGAACATAGGGCAATCCGTATGCTCACCGGCTAGCATCATCATTTCGGCCATGAGGACGGAAGGCAGTTGGTCTCCAAGATCCGGTAGGTGCAGAAGTTTTGCCGCACCACCATGCTTATTAAACCCGAAGGTTCGCAGTAATACTTTCTTCATGGCCTCGTACTTGTTTTCCGCAGGTGGATTCACGATGAACCGCATCACGCGCTTGGTTGTGTCCGGCGATAGAGCGCTGACGAGGTAGAAGTACTTCGTGGATTCGTCCGACACCTTCTTTATATGAAATTGAGCCTTGGCGTGGATAAACCAAGCTTGCGGTGCGTGCATCCAAAACAACGGTAGATGAACGCCTGCTGCGCTTGACTCCGGTGTGCCCTGCTCGGTCATCGTCAACGAGGCGTCGGGTTCCTGCTCAGTCGGTGATCGTCCAGATCACGTCGGGGTCACCAATATGGCGAGTCCGAAACTTGTTGGTTGTAAGAGGAGTTTATTGCAGCCGCAATATTCGGATACAGAGTTAAACAACAAGGTAAAGGACAACCAATACAAACTTACTGTCTTCCTTGAAGACTTCGCCGAACTGACTCAATCGGGCGCCAAACACGCACATGACATCGCTGGCCAATCAGCGATGTCGCTCTCTGGACCAATCCCTATGGTCGCGTTCCCACGTGACCTCGCTGGCCAATCCGAGGGTTCGGCGACCTGGACCATTCTCTATGGTCGCTACAATCTAGTCTTTTTCTCCCAAGATGCTGCCTGACCCGCTGAGTTACTCCAGCACTCTGTGAAACGTCACCTATCCATGTTCTCCACAGATGCGGCCTGACCCGCTGAGTTACTCCAGCACGTTGTCTGTCTCGGGTATAAACCAGCATCTGCAGTTTCTTCCCACACATTTTAAAGTATGTGTTCTTTATTAAAAAGAATCACACGTTTAGCCCACGTGCCTAATTGCCAAATAGATCAATCATGTCCAAGGTAATTACAATTCCTTTGTGTTTTAATTCCAGTAACTAGTGTTCTCCTGCATGTGTTCCTCTCTCCCCTGGGCCATTGGTGCATAGGTTCCACACACTCAAGATGTCTTGCTCCTGTCTCCTCAGGACCAAGTGCACCAACATCCAGAGATGCTGTCTGACCCACGTTACTCCAGCTCTTTAGAGTCACAGAGTCATAGAGTGATACAGTATGGAAACAGGCCCCTCGGCCCAAGTTGCCCAACATGTCCCAGCTACACTAGTCCCACTTGCCTGCGTTTGGTCCATATCCCTCCAAACTTGTCCTATCCATGTACCTGTCTAACTGTTTCTTAAACGATGGGATAGTCCCAGCCTCAACTACCTCCTCTGAACACTACCTTTGCACTAGGCAACACCGTTAAAAAATCTTGTACTTAATATAATTGTATTTAATTGTATTTATGTATTTATTTGTTTTTGCATTTATTGCATATATGTTTGTACGCACCGTCAGGATTGGCTATTTTTTAATTTCGTTGTACTCGTTGCAATGACAATAAATGAATATTATTATTATTATTATTATTGTTCCATACACCCACCACCCTCTGTGTGAAAAAGTTTAACCCCTCAGATTCTTATTAAACCTTTTCCTGCTCACCTTGAACCGAGTCCTCGATTCCCCGACTCTGGGCAAGAGATTCTATGCATCCACCCCATCATTCCTCTAATTTTGTGTTTATCTACAGTTTAAACCAACATCTGCAGTTCCTTCCAACACCAACATGTTCAGACACACTCCCACTAGTGGAAACATCCATTCCATATCCACTCTATCCAAGCCTTTCACTATTCTGTACGTTTCAATGAGGTCCCCCCTCATCCTTCTAAATGCCAGCGAGTACAGGCCCAGTGCTGACAAACGCTCATCACAGGTTAACCCACTCATCCCTGGGATCAGAGAATGGGATTTAAGACAAGGATGTTGTAAAGGTACTGGATATTAGCATCACATTGCAGACATAATCCAACTTAATTCAACTTAACTCAGTTAAAGGAAGTGTTAATGGAAGGTCACCAATGTTTGTACAACATCGTTTAGGAAGGAGATGGGGAGGAATTTCTTTTGTCAGAGAGTCAGAGTACAGGAGTGAATCTGTGAAATTCTTTGCCAGAGACGACGGCTGTGGAGGCCAAGTCAGTGAATATTTTTAAGGCAGAGATTGACAGCTTCTTGATTAGTGCGGGTGTCAGGGGTTACGGGGAGAAGGCAGGAGAATGGGGTTAGGAGGGAGAGATAGATCGGCCATGATTGAATGGCTGAAATAGACTTGATGGGCCGAATGGCCTAATTCTGTTATCAGTTTTGGATTTATGACACAAAGTGCTGGAGTAACTCAGCGGGTCAGGCAGCATCTGTGGAGAACATGGATAGGTGACGTTTCACAGAGTGCTGGAGTAACTCAGCGGGTCAGGCAGCATCTGTGGAGAACATGGATAGGTGACGTTTCACAGAGTGCTGGAGTAACTCAGCGGGTCAGGCAGTATCTGTGGAGATCATGGATAGGTGACGTTTCACAGAGTGCTGGAGTAACTCAGCGGGTCAGGCAGTATCTGTGGAGAACATGGATAGGTGACGTTTCACAGAGTGCTGGAGTAACTCAGCGGGTCAGGCAGCATCTTCACACTGAAGAAGGGTCTCGACTTAAAATGTCACCCATTCCTTCTATCCAGAGATGCTGCCTTTCCCGCTGAGTTACTCTAGCATTTTGTGTCTATCTTCAGTTTAAACGAGCATCAGCATCCTTCATGCACATTTCATCTGCTTATAGTGGGGGTGGAGATGGGAGGCTGGAAGAGAGGAGAGGCAGGACAAAGCTTAGCAGGTAATAGGAATGTAGGTGGAGAGGGAGGGAGGGAGGGAGGGAGGGAGGGAGGGAGGGAGGGGGGGGATATAAGAGTGCCAAGCATGTGGGGCAATGCAAACCCAGCTTGGATTGGCCCCTTGGTAAGATGTAGCATGAAAGCAGCTGTTCAGCCAAGGTGGACATGTTGCGTGTACATGTTCATCCCTTCTATCCCACCCAGCTCTCCATCTAACGTCTGGAACATGACCTCCCAACATCCACCATCGCTTCTCCACATGAATCAACCTGCACCATTCTGAGAACATGAGCAGGTTCTATATTAGATGGGCATGTGTGAGAAGGAACTACAGAAGCCGGTTATACACTGAAGGTGGACACAAAATGCCAGGGTAACTCAGTGGGACAGGTATATATTCTTGTATTCCATTACAAGTGACTGATATTAGGATGCATGCAGTGTGTGCAGATGGCATCATTTGTTTAATGATTCCATTAATTGTCCAACGCATTAAATTACCCCATCATTTAACACATGATAGATTTATAATATTCCTTATACGAATTTAAAATGAATATCTATTTATATTGATAGGCGGTAAAGAATCATAGAAACATAGAAAATAGGTCCAACTCAGTATCCTGTACCTGCCTTCTCTCCATACCCCCTGATCCCTTTAGCCACAAGGGCCACATCTAACTCCCTCTTAAATGTAGCCAATGAACTGGCCTCAACTACCTTCTGTGGCAGAGAATTCCACAGATTCACCACTCTCTGTGTGAAAAAAAACGTTCTCATCTCGGTCCTAAAAGACTTCCCCCTTATCCTTAAACTGTGACCCCTTGTTCTGGACTTCCCCAACATCGGGAACAATCTTCCTGCATCTAGCCTGTCCAACCCCTTAAGAATTTTGTAAGTTTCTATAAGATCCCCCCTCAATCTTCTAAATTCCAGCGAGTACAAGCCGAGTCTATCCAGTCTTTCTTCATATGAAAGTCCTGCCATCCCAGGAATCAATCTGGTGAACCTTCTCTGTATTTTGTTACTTGTGATATCTCTGAAGTATGGCATTTTGATAATCTAATAATTATTGCCCGATAATATATTTTGCCTGAAAATAAATGATCTTGCCACAACGTTGTCACCCATTAAAATTTTTTTATTATTTTAAATTTCATTCCTAGAAAATACTTTTGGTGCTGTGGAATTGTCATGTAATCTCTTTGCAAGTAAGAATGTCACTGTTCTATCTGGGACATACCACACAAAACACTCTTGATTCTTGGCTCTCGACTCTGCTGTTCACTTTGAGAGCCTTGCCCTCATCAGCAGACCAGGGAACTTTCTATTTTCAGATACAGCGCGGAAACAAACCCACACGGCCGTAATGACAACGTGCAAACTCCACACAGACAGCACCCATGGTCAGGATGGAACCCTTGTCTCTGGCGCTGTGAGGGAGCGGTTCTACCACTGGCCTCCATCAACACTGTTGTTTCCAACACTGCTGAGGTTTGGTCGCCAGATGGAGTGTGTTTGTACATGTTTCAGTTGATGGCCGTGTGTAGAGGTGGAACTACTCTGTGAGTGGGGCAGCCTCCAGTGCCAACTGTCCCGTATTAGCCACGACATCCCGTATATTGGCCTAAATTGGTTTGTCCCGTACGGGATCGCCCTTGTCCTGTATTAGGCCCGGGGGGCGCTGTAGGCCAGGACGCTGTAGGTCCGGACACTGTAGATCCGGACACTGTAGGCCCGGTCACTGTGGGCTCAGATACTGTAGGCCTGGTCACTGTAGGCCCGGTCACTGTGGGCCCAGATACTGTGGGCGTGGTCACTGTGGGCCCGGTCACTGTGGGCCCGGTCACTGTGGGCTCAGATCCTGTGGGCCTGGTCACTGTGGGCCCGGTCACTGTGGGCCCGGACACTGTGGGCCCGGTCACTGTGGGCCCGGACACTGTGGGCCCGGTCACTGTGGGCCCGGTCACTGTGGGCCCGGTCACTGTGGGCCCGGACACCGTGGGCCCGGACACCGTGGGCCCGGACACCGTGGGCCCGGACACCGTGGGCCCGGACACCGTGGGCCCGGACACCGTGGGCCCGGACACCGTGGGCCCGGACGCTGTAGGCCCGGACAGTGTAGGTCCAGACACTGTAGGCCCGGACACTGTAGGCCCGGATAGTGTAGGCCCGGACAGTGCAGGTCCAGACAGTGTAGATCGGGAGGCCCGGGCACCGCCTAACGGAGGTTGCATAGCAACCCGCCTCCCGGCCCGGGTGGCCGCCATTGGTGGAGCAAAAGCACGTGGCCGCTGGCTGGGTGAGGTCACGTGGGGCGCGGGGCGGTGACATCACCTTGTCCCGTATTTGGGAGTGAGGAAGTTGGCAACCCTAGTCGGCACAGCTCCCTCCTCCAGCATCACACTGCTCCTAAACAAGGAGTCTCCACAGCTGCCAGCCCTGGCGGTCACCCCAGCATCTTGTTACCCCCCCACTGGCGGTCACCCCAGCATCTTGTTACCCCCCCCCACTGGTGGTCACCCCAGCATCTTGTTACCCCCCCCACTGGCAGTCACCCCAGCATCTTGTTACCCCCCCCACTGGCAGTCACCCCAGCATCTTGTTACCCCCCCCACTGGCGGTCACCCCAGCATCTTGTTACCCCCCCACTGGCGGTCACCCCAGCATCTTGTTACCCCCCCCCCCCCCCCCACTGGTGGTCACCCCAGCATCTTGTTACCCCCCCACTGGCAGTCACCCCAGCATCTTGTTACCCCCCCCCACTGGCAGTTACCCCAGCATCTTGTTACCCCCCCACTGGCGGTCACCCCAGCATCTTGTTACCCCCCCACTGGCGGTCACCCCAGCATCTTGTTACCCCCCCCACTGGTGGTCACCCCAGCATCTTGTTACCCCCCTCCCCCACTGGCGGTCACCCCAGCATCTTGTTACCCCCCCCCCCCCCCACTGGCCGTCACCCCAGCATCTTGTTACCCCCCCACTGGTGGTCACCCCAGCATCTTGTTACCCCCCCCCCCCCCACACTCCAAAGACGTACAGATTTGTAGGCATGGTGTATGTGTAAATTGACCCTAGTGTGTGTAGGAGAGTGTTAATGTGCGGGGATCACTGGTTGGCACGGACTCGGTGGGCCGAAGGGCCTGTTTCCGTTCTGAATCTCTAAACTAAACTAAGCCAAAACGTTTGCCGTGTGGAATTAGCAGTGGTCACCTTCCTTGGTGCCCACCACACCGTCCGTGTGACTAACAGAATTGCATTGAATAAGTTTATTGGCCAAGTATGTACACATACAAGGAATGTGCCTTGGCTCTCCGCTCACAAGTAACAACACGACATACAGTAAACAATAAGAATAAAGCATAAAACATTAAACCATTAAGAATAAAACATTACAGTTTAAACATGTGAATGAAATAAAATACCAGAGCAAAAGGAGGCTACGGACATTTGGTGAGGAACCTCTTCCATTGGCACAGCTAGACTCATGCACCGAGATATTCACATTTTAAGATAGATCAATGAAAGGCATCATCTACAAATGAGGAGTGTGCAATCCTTAATCAAGTTTTTCTTTGGTACATTAGGAGCACAGCAGGGAAGTCATTGTTTTTCAGGGAGAACGCTTGTGCCTTTGAGAAGAGGAGCATTTATCACAGGCTGACAGGGAGGCAGTGAAGTGTAGCCCCAGCACCATCCACTTTACCACATCATTTCACACACACACACACCACCAAAGGAAATCCACTGCCTGACTGTCAGCACTCAAAGCACCAGCTCCCCTTGAGAGCTGAGTATCTCCTAATAACCTGCCACAAATAAGCTGCAGGCAATTCAGCTCTGAGCCATCTTGGCAATTCAAACATATTGATATATATATATTTTTTAAATCAGTACTAATGAAAGGCGTGTTGGCAAAGTGATGGCCAGACACACAGCAGAGTCACGGAGAAAAGGTAAAAACATCAGCACATCAACACCCTCCCATCGTTGACTAGAATATCAGGCATGTTCCCAGCTAGAGGCCACAGCTTTAAGGTGAATGAATGAATACTTTATTGTCACAGGTGACAGGCCACAGTGAAATTCTTTGCTTGGATACCCAAGGTATGCAAATAGTCCCCACATAAAGGGCGAGGTGGGCAAAGTTTGTAGGAGATGAGCGGGGCAGGTGTTGTTTTACACAGAGGGTGGTGGGTGTCTGGAACACACTGCCAGGGGTGGTGGTGGGGGCAGATACGATAGGGGCATTTAAGAGGCTTTTAGATATGTGCCAAAATGGTGGAATATCCCCAGTACTTTCCACTCCTCACTTTAATTTCATATTTCATGTATCTTGTGGTTTATGACTGTTGGCAGATCAATTTCCCTCCTGGGATAAATAAAGTTTTATCGTATCGTATCGTATCGTATCGTATCGTATCGTATCGTATCGTATCGTATCGTATCGTATCGTATCGTATCGTATCGTATCGTATCTGCTGGGAATGGAGGGATCTGGATCACGTGCAGGCAGGGAGATCAGTTTAATTTGTGGGCCGAAGGGCCTGTTCCTGTGCTGTACTGTTCTATGTTCCACAGAGGAATAGGCAGGAACAGTGCATCAGAGTAGGAAAATGGTTCGATGTATGAGAAACGGATTTGAAGCCATTACACCAGGCTGGAGGGGAAAGGCCGGAGGAGGTGTGTGAAACCATGGAGTGGTTGAAGTGCGGAGGGAACGGCTAAGAGGGCGATGAACGAGGAAGGTGGGGTAACCAGAGGGAGGGTGATGAACGAGGGAGGTGGGGTAACCAGAGGGTGGGCGATGAACGAGGGGGGTGGGGTAACCAGAGGGAGGGTGATGAACGAGGAAGGTGGGGTAACCAGAGGGAGGGTGATGAACGAGGGAGGTGGGGTAACCAGAGGGAGGGCGATGAACGAGGGAGGTGGGGTAACGACGGGGCAACAAGACACAAGGTAGCTCTCGACAAACTGACCCAGGCAGAATCACACAATACCATACGACATGATACCACGCGATACGACATGACACGACATGACACAACACGCTACAACACGACACAGTACAACACGACACGCTACAACACGACACGGTACAACACGACATGATACGACACGACACGCTACAACACGACACGACACGCTACAACACGACACGCTACAACACGACACGATACGACACGCTACAACACGACACGGTACAACACGACACGACATGCTACAACACGACACGCTACAACATGACACGATACGACACGCTACAACACGACACGGTACAACACGACACGCTACAACACGACACGGTACAACACGACACGCTACAACACAACACGATACAACACGACACGCTACAACACGACACGGTACAACACGACACGACACGCTACAACACGACACGCTACAACACGACACGACATGCTACAACACGACACGCTACAACACGAAACGCTACAACACGACACGACACGATAAAAGACATCAATGCTTTGGATGAGAACATACAGGGCAAGATTAGCAAGTTTGCTGATGATACAAAAGTTAGTGGTTTTGCAGATAGTGAAGATGGTTGTGAACGATTGCAGCAGGATCTGGATCGATTGGCCAGGTGGGCGGAGGAATGGTTGATGGAATTTAATACATAGAAGTGTGAGGTGTTGCATTTTGGGACGTCGAACAAGGGCAGGACCTACACAGTAAATGTTAGGCCTCTGGGTAGTGTTGTAGAGCAGAGGGATCTAGGAGTACAGGTGCATGGTTCCTTGAAGGTCGCGTCGCAGGTAGATAAGACAGGCAAAAAGGCTTTTGGCACTTTGGCCTTCATCAGTCAGAGTATTGAGTAGAGAAGTTGGGATGTCATGTTGCAGTTGTATAAGACGTTGGTGAGACCACATTTAGAATATTGTGTTCAGTTCTCGGCACCAGGTTATAGGAAAGATATTGTCAAGCTTGAAAGGGTTCCGAGAAGATTTATGAGGATGTTGCCAGGACTAGAGGGTGTGAGCTACAGGGAGAGGTTGAGTCTCTATTCCATGGAGTGCAGGAGGATGAGGGGAGATCTTATAGAGGTGTACAAAATCATGAGAGGAATAAATTGGGTAGATGCACAGAGTCTCTTGCCCAGAGTAGGGGAATCGAGGACCAGAGGACATAGGTTCAAGGTGAAGGGGAAAAGATTTAATAGGAATCTGAGGGGTGATTTATTCACACAGAGGGTAGTGGGTGTATGGAACGAGCTGCCAGAGGAGGTAGTTGAGGCTGGGACTATCCCAATGTATAAGAAACAGTTAGACAAGTGCATGGATAGGACGGGTTTGGAGGGATATGGACCAAACGCAGGCAGGTGGGACTAGTGTAGCTGGGACATGTTGACTGGTGTGGGCAACTTGGGCCGAAGGGCCTGTTTCCACACTGTATCACTCTGTGACTCTATGAAGGGCCTGTTTCCACACTGTATCACTCTGTGACTCTATGAAGGGCCTGTTTCCACACTGTATCACTCTGTGACTCTATGAAGGGCCTGTTTCCACACTGTATCACTCTGTGACTCTATGAAGGGCCTGTCTCCACACTGTATCACTCTGTGACTCTAACTCTATGTTTCTATGACCGTCATTCACAGTGAACACATCTACAACGATCTATCACAGGCAGCGATGTCTGAATGGATTTACACAGACAGAACGCACCATTTTAGCACCATGTCTGTGTGTGCTAACACAACTGTAAGCTGATCTAACACCCAGAAAACGATGTCAGTGGTTCAGCGAGCATTGGGAAAGGCAGGTGTGATTCCCCGCACTCACGCAGCTCGGCTGTCCGTCATGTCAGAAGTGATAGGAGCAGAATTAGGCCATTCGGCCCATCAAGTCTCCTCCACCATTCAATCATGGCTGATCTATCTCTCCCTCCTACCCCCATTCTCCTGCCTTCTCCCCATAACCCCTGACACCCGTACTGATCAGTCCTGATCCTGCCTCCACCAGCTCTCCACACGGCAGCGGCAGAAACAACACAATCTCCCAGCTGAAAGGATCAGGGCCAAATACACCAGCAAAACATGGAGGTATTTAGGCTGTCATCTTTGTGGTCAATTAAAAGCAATTTGCACAAAACAATTTTCACCACGGCAGAATTGACCAGAATTAAAATTGCAGCGAAATGTTTTTTTAACTCTAAGTCAAAGATGCACTCGGATTGTGAAAGCAGGGAAACTGAATCCTTCACTTCCTCGCCTCAACCACGTCCCATTCTACACACAACGCTGGAGTAACTCAGCGGGTCAGGCAGCATCTGTGGAGAACATGGATAGGTGACGTTTCACAGAGTGCTGGAGTAACTCAGCGGGTCAGGCAGCATCTGTGGAGAACATGGATAGGTGACTTTTCGGGTCAAGACCCATTCCTTCTCTCCAGAGATGCTGCCTGTCCCAATGAGTTGCTCCAGCTTTCTGTGTCTATCTTCGGTTTAAACCAGCATCTCCAGTTGCTTCCTACACAACCCATTGTGGATAGGGTGAGCAGTTTTAAATCCTTGGAAGTCCGCATCTCAGAGGATCTGACGTGGGCAATGCACATTGCCGCACTGGTGGGTAAGGCTAAGCAGCGCCTTTACCACCTTAGACAACTGAGGAAATTCAGAGTGTCTCTGAGGATCCTTCATTGCTTCTACTCTGGGGCTGTAGAGAGCATCCTGTCCGGCAACATTACAGTCTGGTTTGGGAACAGCTCTGCCCAGGACAGGATGGCCCTGCAGAGAGTAGTGCGTTCGGCAGAATGCACCATGGGAACTACACTCGTCCCCCTGCAGGACCTATACATCAGGAGGTGCAGATCCAGAGCAAGCAAGATCATGAGGGACCCCTGCCACCCCAGTAACGGACTGTTCCAGATGCTACGGTCAGGCAAACGCCTCCGCTGTCACGCTGTGAAAACGGAGAGGATGAGACGGAGCTTCTTCCCACAGGCCATCAGGACTGTCAACTTTTATAACCCCAGAGACTAAATTTTTGTCGACACTAATAGTAACTTATTAACTTTATTTATATGCTGTAACTGTAATTCTTTTTTGTGCACAACCCGCAGGCATTGCCACTTTCATTTCACTGCACATCGTGTATGTGTATGTGACAAATAAATTTGACTTGACTTGACTTGACTTGACATCTCTATCTCTATGTCTTCCACTTTGCTCTAGCTTCTGTACACGTTTGACTTGATCGTATTTATGTACAGTATTATCTGACCTGATTGGGTAGCATGCAATGCAAAGCTCTTCACTGTACCTCAGTGCACCTGACAATAATAAACCTAAACTTAAAACATCAGCAGCATAATTATTTACATTGGTGTTTATACATTAGCATTTACAAATGTGATTGTGGCCTGGACTGTGGAATGTGTACATCTGCACTGTGAGGTGCAAGCTCATTCATTCCATGAAAGTAACTAAACAAGAGCGAGGGTAAGGAGGGGCGGTGCTTGTTCACTGGAAGTGCCCCGTACGTACGGTCGCCAACTGTCCCGTATTAGCCAGGACATCCCGTATTTTGGGCTAAATTAGTTTGTCCCGTACGGGACCACCCTTGTCCCGTATTAGTAGGGCGGCCGCCATTGGTGGAGCGGGAGCACGTGGCCGCTGGCTGGGTGAGCTCACGTGGAGCGCGGGGCGGTGATGTCACCCTTTGTCCCTTATTTGGGAGTGAGGAAATTGGCAACCATACCCACACAGTTCAGTGGCAATTACAGTCCATGAGGCTTTATCTTCCCATCTACCCCAGCAGTCGCCAATACTCTCGGCGAATTCAGGAGGAAGAAAGAACAAAGCTTATTGTACTCTGATAGACAGAGGAAGGATTCCAGCAATGATTCAATCGCATATGCCACACAGATAGCATTGCTTAGACATTTGCAGAGAGCATGGGTTATGGACATCTCCTGTGCTGGATATAAGATGGTGTCTGCTGAAACTCAGATACATTATACAACTAGTTTCTCTCTTTCTCAAGAAACAAGTCAAGAGTGTTTATTGTCAGGTTGACACACAATGCTGGAGTAACTCAGCGGGTCAGGCAGCATCTCAGGAGAGAAGGAATGGGTGACGTTTTGGGTCGAGACCCTTCTTCAGACTGATGTCAGGGGAGGGGGCGGGATAAAGATAGAATGTAGTCGGAGACAGTAAGACTGGTGGGAGAACTGGGAAGGGGAGGGGATGGAGAGAGAGGGAAAGCAAGGGACTATTTGAAGTTAGAGAAGTCAATGTTCATACCGCTGGGGTGTAAACTGCCCAAGCGAAATGTGAGGTGCTGTTCCTCCAATTTGCGCTGGGCCTCACTCTGACAATGGAGGAGGCCCATGACAGAAAGGTCAGATTGGGAATGGGAGGGGGAGTTGAAGTGCTCAGCCACTGGGAGATCAGGTAGGTTAAGACGGACTGAGCGAAGGTGTTGAGCGAAACAATTGCCGAGCCTGCGCTTGGTCTCGCCGATGTAGAGAAGTTGACATTTAGAGCAGCGGATACAATAGATGAGGTTGGAGGAGGTGCAGGTGATCCTCTGTCTCACCTGGAAAGACTGTTTGGGTCCTTGGATGGAGTTGAAGGGAGGTAAAGGGACAGGTGTTGCATCACCTGCGGTTGCAGGGGAAAGTGCCCGGGGAGGGGGTAGTTTGGGTGGGAAGGGACGAGTGGACCAAGGAGTTACAGAGGGAACGGTCTCTGCGGAACGCAGAAAGGGGAGGGGATGGGAAGATGTGGCCAGTAGTGGGGTCCCGTTGGAGGTGCCGGAAATGTTGGAGGATAATTTGTTGTATGCGACGGCTGATGGGGTGGAAGGTGAGAACGAGGGGGATTCTGTCCTTGTTACGAATGTGGGGAGTGGGAGCAAGAGCGGAGCTGTGGGATGTAGAAGAGACCCTAGTGAAAGCCTCATCTATAATGGGAAAAGGGAAGCCCCGTTTCCTAAAGAATGAGGACATCGATGCCCTGGTATGGAAAATTGTGAGTGGGGGATAGTCTTTACAGGAAACAGGGTGGGGAGAAGTGTAGTCAAGTATTGTCCTGTGTCCCAGGTAGAACAATGAAATTCTTATTTGCAGCAGCACAACTGAATATGTAAACATAAGATAGACACAAAACGCTGGAGTAACTCAGCGGGTCAGGCAGCATCTGTGGAGAACATGGATAGGTGACGTTTCACAGAGTGCTGGAGTAACTCAGCGGGTCAGGCAGCATCTGTGGAGAACATGGATAGGTGACGTTTTGAGTCGAGACCCTCCTTCAGGCACTGACAGTGACACTGACCCTTTTTCAGACACTGAAGAAGGGTCTCGACCCAAAACGTCACCCATTCCTTCTCTCCAGAGATGCTGCCTGTCCCGCTGAGTTACTCCAGCATTTTGTGTCTATCTTCGGTTTAAACCAGCATCTGCAGTTCCTTACCACATTACAGAATATGTAAACATAGTACAGAGTTCTGTTGATGGGTTCTAGAGCTGAAACATTAACCATCTCTCCCTCCACAGATGCTGGCTGACCTGCTGGATTTTTCCAGCATCTTCTGTTTTTATTATATACAAGTTGATTATTTACCATTAAATGTTTCAACATTTAAAACAACAGACTTAATTAATTGATTAAAATAATTAAATAGAAAGCAGGACACTGTTACACCTGCCAATTTCTCTTGTTGTGTAAATTAATTGAACTGTAAACCAGTTAAATTTCATTCATATTCATTGGTCACTTTATTTTATAGTTGTACATCAGGAAACATGATTGGTGTCCCCTTTATGGCCTCCATGTTAAACTCCAGACAATGATTATATACAGGGACCATGCAATAGCTAGAATATTTTTAACGTTGAATTTCAGATTTTTTTCAAATGGTGTGTTCAAAGGGAAGTAAGTCATGTCATAAGTGATAGGAGCAGAATTAGGCCATTCGGCCCATCAAGTCTACTCCGCCATTCAATCACGGCTGATCTATCTCTCCCTCCTAACCCCATTCTCCTGCCTTCTCCCCATAACCTCTGACACCCACACTAATCAAGAATCTATCTATCTCTGCCTTAAAAATATCCACTGACTTGGCCTCCACAGCCTTCTGTGGCAAAGAATTCCACAGATTCACCACCCTCTGACTAAACAAAGATTTCTCCTCGTCTTTTTCCCGACCTGAAACGTCTCAGTCCATCCCCTCCACAGACAGACGCTGTCTGACCCACTGAGTTCCTCCAGCACTTTGTGTTTTGCACAGGTGGGAAAGTGAGTTCTTAAGGGATTGGACAGGCTAGATGCATGAAAAATATTTCCCATGTTGGGAGAGTCCAGAACCAGGGGTCGGCCATTTAGGACAGAGATGAGGAAAAACTTTTTCATCCCAGAGAGTTGTGAATCTGTGGAATTCTCTGCCACAGAGGGCAGTGGAGGCCAATTCACTGGATGTTTTCAAAAGAGAGTTAGATTTAACTCTTAGGGCTAACAGAATCAAGGGATATGGGGAGAAAGCAGGAACGGGGTGCTGATTGTGGATGATCAGTTGGCTCATCCTGCACCTATTGTCTATGTTTCCATGCTTCTATGAATGTGCGAGGGAGAGGGGGAGATACAAAGCATCTGGATAGATTGAGTGAGTGGGCAAAGATTGGCTCAGTGGAACATGGTGTACAAGTTGAGGAATTATCGATTTTGGCAGGAAGAGTAAACAAGCATTATCTGAATAGCATGAGGCGTTTTATCTAAATGATGAGAGGGATGTGGGTGTGCTGGCCCGTGATATGCAGAGGTAATTATGAAGGCTACAGACTGTAGCTTGGGGAATTGAGCACACAACCAGGAACGTTCTGCTTCACTAGCACTGAGCGTTGGTGAGGCAGCATCTGGAGTGCTCTGTTCTGTGTCAGCCTCCCTATTATATAAAAGGACATTACTGCAGAGAGTCACAGAGTGATACAGTGTGGAAACAGGCCCTTCATAGAGTCACAGAGTGATACAGTGTGGAAACAGGCCCTTCATAGAGTCACAGAGTGATACAGTGTGGAAACAGGCCCTTCGGCCCAACTTGCCCACACCGGCCAACTTGTCCCAGCTACACTAGTCCCACCTGTCCACGTTTGGTCCATATCCCTCTAAACCTGTCCTATCCATGTACCTGTCTAACTGTTTCTTAAACGTTGGGATAGTCCCAGCCTTAACTTCCTTCTCCGGCAGCTCGTTCCATACACCCACCACCCTTTGTGTGAAAAAGTTACCGCTCAGACTCCTATTAAATCTTTTCCCCTTCACCGTGAACCCATGTCCTCTGGTCGTATGACTTTATGACAGTCGCTTCCCGGATGTTATCAGGCAACTGAACCATCCTACCGCAACCAGAGAGCAGTGCTGAACTACTATCTGCCACGTTGGAGACCCTCAGACTATCCTTGATGGGACTTTGCTGGCTTTACCTTGCACTAAACATTATTCCCTTATCATGTATCTGTACACTGTTGACAGCTCGAGTGTAATCACGTATTGTCTTTCCGCTGACTGGATAGCGCGCAATAAAGGTTTTTCACTGTACCTCGGTACACGTGACAATAAACAAAAACTAAACTAAACAAAGTTCTTAAGTCCAGGCATTTATTGCTTGGCAGATTTCTGTAAACACTCCTTGCATCACGCTGCAGCTTAAATGATTTTCAGCGGCCAGTTTGCAAAATGGTGAAAAGACAAAACAGAAGGTTGTTCATCATTGCATTAGCAACGCGACATGAAATAGAAAGATGTGGGTGCAATCTACCCGCCTGATGGAGGTGCAGCTGCTCAGTGATCAAGATCGAGTGCTAAATATTCTGTAAATCTTAACATTTACATGTGCAAAATGAAAATGTTGGAAAGACAGCCTTGAAGGTGAAGGTTGGAATGAAGGCACCAGTTACAAGGTATTTCAGCTTAAAAATCAAGATTGATGTCAGTGTTGGTGGAGCCAACAAATGCACAGAGTGTGCCCGCCAGACCAATTCAAACAGCAGTGGGAATGTAGAAAGGAGGAGATTATGGGCGCATTTAACAGCAAAACAACGTTGTAAGCGATTTTACATGTAGATTGAGCAAAGATCAGAGGTAGTCAGGTGCTGGAGTAACTCAGCGGGTCAGGCAGCATCTGTGGAGAACATGGATAGGTGACGTTTCACAGAGCGCTGGAGTAACTCAGCGGGTCAGGCAGCATCTGTGGAGAACATGGATAGGTGACGTTTCACAGAGTGCTGGAGTAACTCAGCGGGTCAGGCAGCATCTCTGGAGAACATGGATAGGTGACGTTTTGGGTTGGGACCATTTTTCAGAGTTACTCCAGCACTTTGTGTATTTTTTTGTAAACCAGCATCTGCAGTTCCTTGCTTTTACGTAGTCAAGTGGTGGATGGATTCACAAAGGGTATAGATAGATCGTTTTCTCTTTTAGCCAAAGTAGGGGAATCAAGAACCTGAGGACATAGGTTTAAGTTGAGAAGGGAATTATTTAATAGGAATCTGAGGTGCAACTTTTTCTCACAGAGGGTGGTGGTAACATGGAAAATAGGTGCTGGAGTAGGCCATTCGGCCCTATGAGCCAGCTAGGTGTATGGAACGAGCTGCCAGAGGAGGTGGTTCAGGCAGGTACTATAACAACATTTGTAAAACACTTGGATGGCTACATGGATCGGACAGGGTTAGAGGGATATGGGCCAAACACAGGCAGGTGGGACTCGTGTAGCTGGGGCACCTTGGTCGGCATGGGAAAGCTGGGCCGAAGGGCCTGTTTCCGTGCTGTAGGACTCCATTACTCGAGGGCCAGTAAGTTGGAGATCCAACTGGGGAACGAGCTATTTCAGATCCAGTCTCATGCAACAAGAACGTTCATTCAAAATCTTTTTGTTCAGGGACTCTAAGGGAAAACCGGTCATACAACAACAGAGTTTTATATGAAGTACAACCAGGTGTGAACAAAGCAATCATAAGATCATAAGATCAGAGGAGTAGAATTAGGCCATTCGGCCCATCAAGTCTACTCCACCATTCAATCATGGCTGATCTATCTCTCCCTCCTAACCCCATTCTCCTGCCTTCTCCCCATAACCCCTGACACCCGCACTAATCAAGAATCTATCTATCTCTGCCGTAAATATATCCACTGACTTGGCCTCCACAGCCGTCTGTGGCAAAGAATCCCACAGAATCACCACCCTCTGACTAAAGAAATTCCTCCTCATCTCCTTCCTAAAAGAACGTCCTTTAATTCTGAGGCTGTGCCCTCTGGTCCAATGTACAAAGGCAGGACGCGGTGGCCAGCTTTGGGAATCTACATTAAAAACCCATGACAGGAGATAGCCAATGGCTAACACTGAAAGAATTAAAAGCTAGCTTACGACAAATATATAATCCTTTAAGGCTTAAAGGCCTAATGGGAAGAGTGGTTAGCGAGATAAGTTAACGACAGCGGAGGATGAAGGTGAAAGGCATCTCGAGTTGGCAGAGCTGCAGCCACCAGAGATGTTGGCAATCAGAGGGGGTCCCATGGGGGAGGGGGGGGTTGTGGATGAGGTAAGGGACAGACAAGTCCAAGGAGACAAAACGTTCCCCAGACCCGGTGGCAAATGACAGGCCTGCGCTGAGGGAAGTGGTGATGTTTCCACTAGTGGGAGAGTCGAGGACCAGAGGGCACAGCCTCAGAATTAAAGGACGTTCCTTTAGGAAGGAGATGGACAGGAATGTCTTTAGTCAGAGGGTGGTGAATCTGTGGAATTCTTTGCCACAGAAGGCTGTGGACATGGTTGCCAACTATCCCATATTAGTTAGGACATCCCATATTTTGGGCTAAATTGGTTTGTCCCGTACGGGACCGCCCTTGTCGCGTATTAGGCCAGTGGCCGCTGTAGACCTGGACGCTGTAGGCCCGACAGTGTAGGCTAGTGGAGTGTGTTCGGGGAGCGGGGCCGAGTGTGTTTGCCTAACGGAGGTTGTGTAGCAACCCGCCTCCCGGCCCGGGCAGCCGCCATTGGTGGAGCGGGAGCACGTGGCCACTGGCTGGGTGAGGTCACGTGGGGCGTGGGGCGATGACGTCACCTTGTCCCATATTTGGGAGTGAGATAGTTGGCAACCCTAGCTGTGTAAGTCAAGTCAGTATATATATTTAAGGCAGAGATAGATTCTTGATTAGTGCGGGTGTCAGAGGTTATGGGGGGAAGGCAGGAGAATGGGGTTAGGAGGGAGAGATAGATCAGCCATGATTGAATGGCGGAGTAGACTCGATGGGCTGAATGGCCTGATTCTGCTCCTATCACATGGCCTCATGATGTGGTGAAGTGTGCCAGCAGAGTGTTTCCGTGTGTAGTGTGGCAACACAAGGCACACCTTTATGTTATAGCGTTCCCCATCTTGGCCATGAGCTGTCCCTGTAACTCTCAGCGCCAGTCATTTGTCACCATGATTCCCTAATTGTGTTCAGAAGTCCAGGACAATCAATTCTCGATGAAAACTAATTTATGGTGAGAGTTTTTATCACTGTTTGCAGTAAACAGTTTTCTGATGTTAGCCGGGCATTGCCCACTGCCTGAGCTTCACATCTGTCAGCACTGTGCCACATCTGGGCTGCCTGAGCTTCACATCTGTCAGCATTGTGCCACATCTGGGCTGCCTGGGCTTTACATCTGTCGGCACTGTGCCACATCTGGGCTGCCTGAGCTTCACATCTGTCAGCATCGTGCCACATCTGGCTGCCCGGGCTTCACATCTGTCGGCTGTGTGCCACATCTGGGCTGCCTGGGCTTCACATCTGTCAGCACTGTGCCACATCTGGGCTGCCTGGGCTTCCACTAACAGACCCGCCTCTACCCCGACCACAGGCCTGTCTCCATGACCACAGACCCGTCTCCATGACTACAGACCCATCTCCACGACTACAGACCCGTCTCCATGACTACAGACCCATCTCCACGACTACAGACCAGTCTCCACGACTACAGACCCGTCTCCATGACCACAGACCCGTCTCCACGACTACAGACCCGTCTCCACGACCACAGACCCGTCTCCACGACTACAGACCCGTCTCCACGACTACAGACCCGTCTCCACGACTACAGACCCGTCTCCACGACTACAGACCCGTCTCCACGACTACAGACCCGTCTCCACGACTACAGACCCGTCTCCACGACTACAGACCCGTCTCCACGACTACAGACCCGTCTCCACGACTACAGACCCGTCTCCACGATTACAGACCCGTCTCCACGACCACAGACCGTCTCCACCCCGACCACAGGCCCGTGACAGGACGCAGGTGAAACGTTCCCTCCATCTGCCTGCGTCGCCGTTGCAGTTGGGTTTGTTGTCCCGTGTACCGAGGTACAGTGAAAAGCTGTTGTTGCGTGCTGACCGGTCAGCGGAAAGACAACACATGATCACAGTCGAGCCGTTCTTGTTGTTCTTGTTGTTCTTGTTGTTGTTGTTCTTGTTTACGGCCTGATTGCCCTCATGTACAGTATTACCTGATTGATGTGAGAGGAAGCAAACAAAGGCTTTTCACTGTACCTCTGTACACTTTCAGCTTAGAGATACAGCATGGAAACAGGCCCTTCGGCCCACCGAGTCCACAGCAACCAGCAACCACCCGTTCACACCCGTTCCATGTTATCCCACTTTCTCATCCACTCCCCACACACGAGGGGGTAATTTACAGAGGGCCAATTCACCTGCAAACCCATTTGTCTTTGGGGTGTGGGAGGAAACCGGAGCACCCGGAGGAAACCCACGCAGTCACAGTGAGAACGTGCAAACTCCACACAGACAGCATCCAAGGTCAGGATGGAACCCAGGTCTCTGGTGCTGTGAAGCAGCAGCTCCACCCGCTGCACCACTGAGCTCTCTCGACTCTCTGCCCCTCTGCCAGGGGGGGGGGGGGGGGGGTAAGGGTGTCATTTGGCCGTTACCTTGTCTGAGTGAGGCCACAGCCCATTCCTTGTTAAGACAACAACTGAAGGCTGATCAAAACCTCAGCTCAGTGTCAGTCAGAGGTGTGTGGCCCAGGAACATGTACTGGACTTACTGGATGTGGTCAAGCTGGAAAGAGTAGAGAGATGATTTATAAGGATGTTGCCAGGACTAGAGGGTGTGAGCTACAGGGAGAGGTTGAGTAGGCTGGGTCTCTATTCCTTGGAGCGCAGGAGGATGAGGGATGATCTTATAGAGGTGTACAAAATCATGAGGGGAATAGATCGGGTAGATGCACAGAGTCTCTTGCCCAGAGTAGGGGAATCGAGGACCAGAGGACATAGGTTCAAGGTGAAGGGGAAAAGATTTAATAGGAATCTGAGGGGTACGTTTTTCACACAGAGGGTGGTGGGTGTATGGAACGAGCTGCCAGAGGGGGTAGTTGAGGCTGGGACTATCCCAACATTTAAGAAACAGTTAGACAGGTACATGGATAGGACAGGTTTGGAGAGATATGGGCCAAGCGCAGGCAGGTGGGACTAGTGTAGAAACATAGATAGAAACATAGAAAATAGGTAAAGGAGGAGGCCATTTGGCACTTCAAGCCAGCACCACCATTCACTGTGATCATGGGTGATCATCCACAATCAGTAACCCGTGCCTGCCTTCTCCCCATATCCCTTGATTCCACGAGCCCCTAGAGCTCTATCTAACTCTCTTTTAAACTAATCCAGTGATTTGGCCTCCACTGCCTTCTGTGGCAGAGAATTCCACAAATTCACATGGGACATGTTGGCCGGTGTGGGCAAGTGGGGCTGTTTCCACCTAGGTTCCACATTCTACGTTCTACGTTCTAGGTTCTCTGTTCCAAGAACGTTGCTTTGTGGTCGAGCAGACAGCAAGTGGGAACCGACTGGGGGAAGAAACAGAGGAGCCAGCATGGGGGGGGGCAGCGTGAAGATCAATGAACAATGGGCAATGGGGACCCGGCATGGGGGGGCTGGTGTGAAGATCAATAAACAATGGGCAATGGGGAGCCAGCGTGAAGATCAATAAACAATGGGCAATGGGGAGCCGGTGTCGGGGGGGGACGGGGGGGGGGGGGGACAATGGGGGACCTGGCGCAGATATTTTGTGACTTTGTCAGCGCCCTTTACGTGGCGACTATTTGCATACCTTGGGCATGCAACCACAGAGTTTCTCTGTGACTCGT
This sequence comes from Rhinoraja longicauda, assembly GCF_053455715.1. NCBI lineage: Eukaryota > Metazoa > Chordata > Chondrichthyes > Rajiformes > Arhynchobatidae > Rhinoraja > Rhinoraja longicauda. The sequence continues at coordinate 45,803,307 of NC_135969.1, forward strand.
CACGTGTGACTCTCGAGTATTGATCGATTCGTTCACCTGGCGTTTAAGGCCCTCTGAGGGGGCGCTGTGAACTGTTTATGTATGTGCTGTTATGTTTGTGTGCCATTGAATGTTCGTTCTTAGTACCTGCACTGATGTACAGCACTTTGGTCAACGTGGGTTGTTTTTAAATGTGTTGTACATATAAACTTGACTTGACTTGACTTGACCTGTGGGGGTGGGTGGCTCTGAGGACAGGGCAGCCCCGGTGGGGGAAGCTCGCTGGCTCGCTGGCTCACTCACAGCTGAAGGTGGCAGACTCCTTACAGGCAGCCTGCAGGTGATGGCTCTCATCAACCCCGTCACTCACACACTCACCCAGCAATCTCAGAACGTTAGTTATGACCACTGGCTGTCGATAAACAGCGACTCGGCAATTTAAACATTTTGTAAAGATTAGGTCCAGACCACTTCACTGGGAAATTGTTTTTCCGTTTGCTTTGCAACTATTTGACATTGGGAATGAGAGCGATGCATGTCGGTCCAAGCTGAGATCACAGGTAATACGACATTCCTCATTATAATGGAGTCATAGAGTGACACAGCGTGGAAACAGGCCCTTCGGCCCAACCTGCCCACACTGGCCAACATGCCCCATCTACACTAGTCCCACCTGACTGCGTTTGGTCCATATCCTTCCAAACCTGTCCTATCCATGTACCTGTCTAACTGTTTCTTAAATGTTGGAATAGTCCCAGCCTCAACTACCTCCTCTGGCAGCTTGTTCCATGCACCCACCACCCTTTGCATGAAAAAGTTACCCCTCAGATTCCTATCAAATATTTTCCCCTTCACTTTGAACCTATGTCCTCTGGTCCTCGATTCCCCTACTCAGGGCAAGAGACTTTGTGCATCTACCCGATCTATTCCTCTCGTGATTTTATACACCTCTATAAGATCACCTCTCATCCTTCTGCGCCCCAGCCTGCTCAACCTCTCCCTGTAGCTCACACCCTCGAGTCCTGGCAACATCCTCGTAAATCTTTTCTGAACCCTTTCAAGCTTGACAATATCTTTCCTATAACATTGTGCCCAGAACTGAACACAATATTCTAAATGCGATCTCACCAACATCTTAAACAACTGCAACATGTCCTTAAACTTCAAAAGAAAGAACGATGATAGAGTGAAGCAATGTATTCTCTGTTTAGTTTAGTTTACAGATACAGCACGGAAACAGGCCCTTCGGCCCACCGGGTCCGCGCCGACCAGCGATCCCCGCACACTAACACTATCCTACACACACTAAGAACAATTTTACATTTACACCAAGCCAATTAACCTACAAACCTGTGCATCTTTGGAGCGTGGGAGGAAACCGTAGATCTCAGAGAAAGCCCACGCAACACTCTATAAACAAACATTTTGTAAAACAGTGAGAATAAAGTGTGGTTTATTCTTCCACTGCTGAATCTACATAACAACAGCTCTTTCTGTTTACATCTACTTCCCGAGGCTTTTTCTGAGAATTCCATAATCGTTCAGCATGACCGTGATGTATTTATATCAACGCAGCACTCTTGTGAAATAAAAGCATCAACATTTCCTACAAAGCCGTTAGCATGAGGCAAAGGAACCTCCAACAGCACACACCTCCCTCATTTCTGTCACACTGAGGTGGTCATGGATATTCTATAAGCTGCACCTATTCCTAATGCACTCTCATGATTGGAATCATAAGACCATAAGACATTGCAGCAGAATTAGGCTACTTGGTCCATGGAGTCTGCTTTGCCATTTGTTCATGGCTGATCTATTTTCCTCTCAACCTCATTCTCCTGCCTTCTCCCAGTAACGTTTGACTCCGTTACTAATCAAGAATGCCCCTACTCTTCAAGGAGTGCCGATACTAATCAGGACTACACATTTCCTCCAGCTCAGATATTTGGGTCAAGCTGAGACCTTTAAGGTTTCAATAGACATCAACAAAGATGTCAACAAATCCATTCAGTCACATCAGGTGTAAAATGTGCATTTCCTGTTGTTTAAGACCCTTCTTTTTTGTGCACAATCCGCAGGCATTGCCACTTTCATTTCACTGCACATCGTGTATGTGTATGTGACAAATAAACTTGACTTGACTTATTTTGTCCGCTGAGGTTTAGAAACACGAAAAGCTGGGCTTTTTACAACAATTGACTACATTTTTACTACATTGACTCCATCAATACTTCACTGAGTATAATTCCATTAATCCAATGAAGAGTGGTGACCGGGAGATTCCCAGCCCCAGATCACCGCATGTCCCACTAGTGGAAACATCCTCTCCACATCCACTCTATCCAGGCCGCTCACTATTCTGTACGTTTCAATGAGGCCCCCCCTCATTCTTCTAAACTCCAGCGAGTACAGGCCCAGTGCCGACAAACACTCATCATAGGTTAACCCACTCATTCCTGGGATCATTCTTGTAAACCTCCTCTGGACCCTCTCCAGAGCCAGCACATTCTTCCTCAGATATGAGGCACAATTGTTTTCACCCACGTTTTCACCCAAATTATTTTCACCCACATGTTCAGACCGTAATGTTGTATCATTCATTGTTTTGATGTGGTTATGCTTTATTCTTAACTGATAACTGTGTGTTTGTGTTGTCATTTGTGAGCGGAGCACCAAGGCACATTCCTTGTATATGCACATACTTGGCCAATAAACTTATTCATTCATTCATTCATTCATTCATCCATTCATTCATCCATTCAAAATTGCTCACAATATTACAAATGCTGCCTGACCAGCACCTTATAGAGCCTCAGTGTTGCATGCCTGTTTTTGAACACAAGCCCTCTTGAAATAAATGCTAGCATTGAGTTTGCTTTCTTTACCACCGATTTGAATGGCAGATGAACTTTTGGAGAATCCTGCACCAGCACTCCAAAGTCCCTTTGCACCTTAGTGTTTTATTTAAGACTGTGCCAATGTGTTTCCCCTCCAGCGATGACTTGAATCCATTCGAACCAAATCGTCATTATTTTACATTCCTTCGTTAGATCAGTGGCTGTTTTTGAAGTCTAGGCGGGTGAATGATTGATGGTGGGGTGCCTTTAGTACACCCCTCTCCTGCATTAGCCGTCAGATCACATTGGAGAAAAACACTTAGCCACAGTCAGAGCAATCTGATTTTCTGCATAAATCATTAAATGGGATCAAAATAAATCTTCAGAATGAACATGAAATACAGATAATGTACGTGGTGCAGTGGTCTGGTATCAGGGGCTGCCTCTTGTCAGACTGCTCTGGCTTTACCTCGCACTAAACGTGATTCCCTTATCATGTATCTGTACACTGTAAATGGCTCGATTGTAATCATGTATTGTCTTGATAGCACGCAACAAAAGCTTTTCACTGTACCTTGGTACACATGACATTAAACTAAACTGAAGCCCTGCTGTAGGAAGGATGTCACTGAGCTGGAAAAGCAGAGGACATTCACAAGGATGTTATAGACAATAGACAATAGGTGCAGGAATAGGCCATTCGGCCCTTCCAGCCAGCACCACCATTCAATGTGATCATGGCTGATCATTCCCAATAGTACCCCATTCCTGCCTTCTCCCCATACCCTCTGACTCCGCTATCCTTAAGAGCTCTGAGCTCTATCTAGCTCTCTCTTGAATGCACTCAGAGAATTGGCCTCCACTGCCTTCTGAGGCAGAGAATTCCACAGATTCACAACTCTCTGACTGAAAAAGTTTTTCCTCATCTCAGTTCTAAATGGCCTACCCCTTATTCTTAAACTATGGCCCCTGGTTCTGGACTCCCCCAACATTGGGAACATGTTTCCTGCCTCTAACGTGTCCAACCCCTTAATAATCTTATACGTTTCGATAAGATCCCCTCTCATCCTTCTAAATTCCAGTGTATACAAGCCTAGTCGCTCCAGTCTTTCAACATATGACAGTCCCGCCATCCCGGGAATTAACCTAGTAAACCTACGCTGCACGCCCTCAAATGTCGCCAGGATTTGAGCTAAAGGCAGAGAACAAGAAGGCTAAGACTTTATTCCCTGGAGTGCAGGAGGATGAAGGGTGATCTTATCGAGGGGGTGATGAGGGGGATAGATAGGATGAACACACAGGATATGTTGCTCAGAGGAAGGGAATCAAGAACAGAGGACCTACGTTTAAGGTGAGAGGAGACAGATTTAGTTTAGTTTAGAGGTACAGCGAGGTAACGGGCCCTTCGGCCCACCGGGTCCGCGCCGCCCAGCGATCCCCGTACATTAACACTATCCTATACACACTAGGGACAACTTTCACATTTACACCAAGCCAATTAACCTTCAAACCTGTACGTCTTTGGAGTCTGGGAGGAAACCGAAGATCTCGGAGAAAACCCACGCAGGTCAGGGGGAGAACGTACATACTCCGTACAGACGGCGCCCGTAGTTGGGATGGAACCCGGGTCTCTGCGGTGTATTCGCTGTAAGGCAGCAACTCTACCGCTGCGCCACCGTGCCACCCAATGTACATTTAATAGGAACCTGAGGGGCAACCTTTCCACACAGAGAGTGGTGGGTACATGGCATGAGCTGCAGGAGGAGATCGTTGAGGCAGGTACTATAACAACATTTAAAAGGCACTTGGACAGGTATGTGGATAGGATTCAGAGGGATATGAACCAAACATGGTCAAATGGGACTAGTTTAGAAGGGGCATCTTGGTCAGCATGGACCAGTTGGGCTGAAGGGCCGGTTTCCATGCTGCGTGACTCTATGGATGATTTAGTGAAACAATAACTTGCGTTTTGTTGATGAATTATACTCTGATTGCCCAGGCCAACTGTTCATCTTTCATTTATTCCCATTTTTAAAATCAATGATCAGATTTCACTGATTAATGTAATAACATATAATGATGATAGAAGTTTGTAGAAGTACAGTAGAGGGGATGTTGCACTATTGATGTTTAATCTCACTTGTCTGTTGAAGGTTACAGGTGATGTAAATAAGCTCTGAGCACCACTGCAGGTTAATTGGTGTTAGCAAGGGAGCATTGCTGATTGCAGCCAAAAATCTCAGGCAGGAGATCATTCCCAGCTCACAGCAAATGATTTCAGCAAGAAAGAGGTTTTTCATGAATACTTTGTGGACTGATGTGTGAATGTTGACACCTCTGTTGGGAGAGATACCCAGATGTAAACCCTTTCTGCAGTAACATGACACAAACCTGCCGAGACAAGGCTACACCCATGGCAAGCTCGCTCTCCGCTCCTGGCCCGAGCTGGCTTCAGTTTATTATTCTCACCTGTACCCAGGTACAGTCAAACGCTTTTTTGTTGCGTTTCTCATTCCTTGGCTCCAGAGATGCTGCCTGTCCCGCTGAGTTACTCCAGCTTTTTGGGTCCATCCAAAATCAGTACCCTGTTCCTGCTTTCTCCCCTTATCCCTTGATTCCATTAGCCCTAACAGCTATATCTAACTATCTCTTGAATACTTTCCTTGGTTCCGGAGATGCTGCCTGTCCCGCTGAGTTACTCCAGCATTTTGTGCTTATCGTCGGTTTAAACCAGCATCTGCAGTTCCTTCCTGCACAATACCAAATCATTGCCGTCCCCAATCACAACATTAATAATTATAGTTATTTTGGCATTTAATCTAAAAGTGTGATTTTTTTTCTCGTTTCTACAATAATGTTCGGTAGATTTTGTGCAAATGGATTGCACTTTGCATTTGCATTTCAGAAGGGGTTAGTGTACCATGAGGGGGAACCTCATTGAAACTCACAGAATAGTGAAAGGCTTGGATAGAGTGGATGTGGAGAGGATGTTTCCACTAGTGGGAGAGTCTAGGACTAGAGGTCACAGCCTCAGAATTAAAGGACGTTCCTTTAGGAAGGAGATGAGGAGTTATTTCTTGAAACAGAGGGTGGGGAATCTGTGGAATTCATTGCCACAGAGAGCCCTGGAGGCCGAGTCATTAAGTATTTTTAAAGCGGAGATTGACTGGCTCTTGACTAGTAAGGGTGTTGGGGCTATGAGGAGAAGGCAGGCAGATGGGTGTTGAGAGGAAAAAATAGATCAGTCATGATCGAATGGTGGAGAAACTCAATGGGCCGAATGGCCTAAATCTGCTTCTATGTCTTCTGAACCACGTCTGGGCCAACCATGGTGCCAATTTAATCTAATCCCATCACCCTGCATGTAATCAGTATCCCTCAATAACTTGCCTAATCTTAATTCAGTTTAGTTTATTGTCACGTGTACCGAGGTACAGTGAAAAGCTTTTTGTTGCGTGCTGACCAGTCAGCGGAAAGACAACACATGATTATAATCCATGTACAGATACAGGATAAGAGAATAACGTTTAGTGCAAGGTAAAGCCAGCAAAGTCCCATCAAAGATAGTCCAAAGGTCACCAAAGAGGTAGATAGTAGTTCAGCACTGCTCTCTGGTTGTGGTAGGATGGTTCAGTTGCCTAATAATCTTTGAAACATAGAAACATAGAAAATAGGTACAGGAGTAGGCCATTCGGCCCTTTGAGCCAGCACCGCCATTCAATATGATCATGGCTGATCATCAAAAATCAAGTACCCCGTTCCTGCTTTCTCTCCATATCCCTTGATTCCGTTAGCCCTAAGAGGTAAATCTAACTCTCTCTTGAAAACATCCAGTGAATTGGCCTCCACTGCCTTCTGTGGCAGAGAATTCCACAGATTTACAACTCTCTGGATGAAAATGTTTTTCCTCATCTCGGTCCTAAATGGCCAACCCCTTATTCTTAAACTGTGACCCCTGGTTCTGGACTCCCCCAACATGGGGAACAGTTTTCCTGCCTCTAGCCTGTCCAATCCCTTAACAATTTGATATGTTTCTTTGTAAATGAGGAAAGCTTCGTGGGCAAATGCAGACGTTCCCACTTGTGCCCCTGAGACTTCATAACTGCGTGGACAGAGTTTTATAAATACAAACTCCTGTTGTTTTATTGCTGTTAAGCTCAAACGTTGATAAATGTGCCAATACCCAACACCACAAAGTAATATCAGAAACTTAGCAGTTACGCCAATATTGATTTCAGTGGCTAGTCAGCAGCAGAAACCGTGAAAAAACCTTTGCTTACTTAAAAATAATATAAACCAGTTTTGCAATTCATTCACGCCACTGTTTTCCCGCATGGACATTCTGCGTGTACTGTACACATGTGATAACTAGCTTAATGAGCCCACTGATGTTCACTCTTCTAATTACATTTTAAAATTAGTGCAAACGATTTGTTTTATAACAGTGAAGAGCTGTTTTTTGCAGGAATGTAATTCTAAATTAAAATGTTTGCCGTTTCCACGTCAAATGTCACGGTAATTAGATGTTTCCTCACGCACCACTTACAGGAATAAGGCAGTGGATCAATCCAAGCCAAGGTACAGTGTGGAGGCTGCTGCCAGTGCTGCCAGTGCTGCCAGTGCTGCCAGTGTTGCCAGTGCTGCCAGTGCTGCCAGTGGCGGTGTCCATGGGACCCTCGTGGATGTTTGGAGATGAGGAGCTGGACAACCCCTTCACATCGAGAGTTCCAGAGCGGACCCCACATCTATGGCAGCGAGAGACACAAAGTGCTGGAGTAACTCAGCGGGACAGGCAGCATCTCTGGAGAGAAGGGATGGGTGACGTTTCGGGTCGACAAGGCCTGAAGAAGGGTCTCGACCCGAAACGTCAGCCATTCTTTCTCTCCAGAGATGCTTCCTGTCTCGCAGTTATTCCAGCACTTTGTGTCTATCTTCGGTGTAAATCAGCATCTGCAGTTCCTTCCTCCACAACTAGTGTATGGGCTGGTTGGCACGGACTCGATGGGCCAAAGAGCCTGCTTCCACGCTGTATCTCTAAAGCCTAAAGTCAGTACATTTTACGTAGCAGGTTTGGGGCAGTTACTAACTCATTCTGGTCGGTGGATGATTCCAGAGGTGACATTTTCTACACCTCTTACAAAACAGTCTCCACATTTTTCGTGTTACCGTTCCATGACTTCGATTTCATAAAGGATGCCCGATATGATTAATTGCAACTTTATAATAGGTGGCTAACAATTTTCGACAGTAAATTCAATTTATTCATAATGTCCTGCCTCACGTAATAAATATAGGTCCTACATGTCTTACTGACAGCAAGATTAATGTGGGGATATTCACAGCGTTTCACACACCAGGCACAGCATAAGTATTGTAAATGGCAGTTACAAAGCAATGCACCAAGGTGATTTTGCACCCATCACCACTAACAACGAGAAACAATTAGAGAACCTTCCGCTAAAAACAGTTTTTATTTTTAATTCTCAGTCTTTCATCCTTCTTGCTGTGGTTACCTCCCTTGTGCAGTTTAATGAACATTACAAAATATTGACAATAGACAATAGACAATAGACAATAGGTGCAGGAGTAGGCCATTCAGCCCTTCGAGCCAGCACCGCTATTCAATGCGATCATGGCTGATCACTCTCAATCAGTACCCCGTTCCTGCCTTCTCCCCATACCCCCTCACTCCGCTATCCTTAAGAGCTCTATCCAGCTCTCTCTTGAAAGCATCCAACGAACTGGCCTCCACTGCCTTCTGAGGCAGAGAATTCCACACCTTCACCACTCTCTGACTGAAAAAGTTCTTCCTCATCTCCGTTCTAAATGGCCTACCCCTTATTCTTAAACTGTGGCCCCTTGTTCTGGACTCCCCCAACATTGGGAACATGTTTCCTGCCTCTAATGTGTCCAATCCCCTAATTATCTTATATGTTTCAATAAGATCCCCCCTCATCCTTCTAAATTCCAGTGTATACAAGCCCAATTGCTCCAGCCTTTCAACATTCGACAGTCCCGCCATTCCGGGAATTAACCTAGTGAACCTACGCTGCACGCCCTCCATAGCAAGAATATCCTTCCTCAAATTTGGAGACCAAAACTGCACACAGTACTCCAGGTGCGGTCTCACCAGGGCCCGGTACAACTGTAGAAGGACCTCTTTGCTCCTATACTCAACTCCTCTTGTTATGAAGGCCAACATTCCATTGGCTTTCTTCACTGAATGAAAGCTACACTGAGCAGAGGAGCTGTGTACAATGTAAGCACACCATGTATGCGCGACACAGTGGCACAGCGGTAGAGTTGCTGCCTCACAGCGCCTGAGACCCGGGTTCCATCCCCACTACGGGTGCCGTCTGTACGGAGTTTGTACGTTCTCCCCGTGACCTGCGTGGGTTTTCTCCGAGATCTTCGGTTTCCTGCCACACTCCAAAGACCTACAGGTTTGTAGGTTAATTGACTGGGTAAATGTAAAAATTGTCCCCAGTGTGTGTAGGATAGTGTTAATGTGCGGGGATCGCTGGGCGGAGCGGACCCCGTGGGCCGAAGGGCCTGTTTCCGCGCTGTATCTCTAAACTAAGCTATTGTACAGGGGGCATTAACTATCTATTGATACGATGACTCAGTGGGTCAGGCAGCATCTCTGGAGAACATGTTTCAGGTTGAGACCCTTCTTCTGACTTCAGACTTATTGAATCTGAAGACCTGAAACGTCACCTATCCATGTTCTCCACAGATGCTGCCTGACCCGCTGAGTTACTCCAGCACTCTGTGAAACGTCACCTATCCATGTTCTCCACAGATGCTGCCCGACCCGCTGAGTTACTCTAGCATTTTATGTCTATCTTCACTTGGTGAAACCCTGTCCTTGAAGGTATTTTTATGGCATAACAAAATGTTGAGAAGTCACCACCACCACCTGCTCAAAGGTCACATCAGGTCAACAAGGCGGGCGAGTCTGAAGAAGGGTCTCAACCTGAAACGTCACCCATTCCTTCTCTCCTGAGATGCTGCCTTTGACCTGCTGAGTTACTCCAGCATTTTGTGAATAAATACCTCAGGTCAACAATGTACACATTGCGCATCTGAATCAGAGCAAGATAACACGTGGCTAGGGGAATAATGTGAGGTGAGGTAATCAGCTATTAAACTATTAAAAAGCTAACTGCTGGAAATCTAAGTCATCACACCAGCAACTCTATTTTTAACACCAATTATAGCTGGGTTTGCTGGAAGCCAATAATTACAAAAGTTCAGGCTGCTATATATTGCAACCAACAAACAAAACAAAACATGCTTGTTATTCAGATCCTGTATTTAAAGAACACCATCTGATTTGAAAGAGCAAATACAAATCTGCTCTTCACCTGAATTCGGAGAGGGAGCAGGGAAAGGGAAAGACACACATGAGTTGCCCTGGGGGTGAAAATACCAAGGTAAAATAGTACCTGTGCTGGAAATACTCAGCGTGTCAGGCAGCATCTGAGAGACAACGCCTTAATACTGGAGTTCAATGTCCTTTCACCAGATCTAAGGTCATGTCATAAGGAATAGGAGCAGAATTAGGCCATTCGGCCCATCAAGTCTACTCTGCCATTCAAACATGGCTGATCTATCTCTCCCTCCTAACCCCATTCTCCTGCCTTCTCCCCATAACCAGTTTAGTTTATTTATTGTCACGTGTACCGAGGTACAGTGAAAAGCTTTTTTGATGCGTGCTAACAGCCAGCAGAAAGACAACACATGATTAAAATCGAGCCGTGCACAGTGTACAGATACATGATAAAGACAATACATGATTAAAATCGAGCCGTGCACAGTGTACAGATACATGATAAAGACAATAACGCTTAGTCAATGGTCTTTCGTCGGATTTAACCAAAACCGGGCCACTTTCAACAGCTCCAGTGATCCACAAACCCAAAATTAATATTTACTTTAGACATTAGAGATACAGCGCGGAAACAGGCCCTTCAGTCCACCATGTCCGTGCCGACCAGCGATCACCCTGTATACAATTATAGTGGAACACAGTGCTAGCGGAGGGAGGGGTGGTATTACCAGAAATTGGAGGTTTCAATGTTCATACCGAAGGTAGACACAAAATGCCGGAGTAACTCAGCGGGACAGGCGGCACCCATGGAGAGAAGGAATGGGTGATCCTGAAGAAGGGTCTGGACCTGACACATTACCCATTGCTTCTCTCCAGAGATGTTGCCAGTCCCGCTGAGTTAACAGAAGTCATTACTGTAGTAAACTTACATTTTCATACAAACAAAAATTGTGCATTTAATAATATAAAGAGCTGACCATTTGATAATCATGATGATTTGACAATGACAATCGTGTATCACCTTTCTGCTGACCGGTTAGCCCACAACAAAAGCTTTTCACTGTACCTCAGTGCACGTGACAATGAACTCAACTGAACTGATGTAAGCATTTGCCTAAACCAACCCCCCTCTGAAATCCCTTCCTCACTTTACTGCCCTATGGTCAATACGGATGTCCTCAGTCAAGGATCCGCTTCCAAACTCTTACAGATGCCCAACAGATCACAGAGAGGTCTTTAACCTATTGGTTGTGTACAAGGAGTGTCCAAGGAGAGCAATGGAGGACCTGGAGCGGGGGAGGGGGAGGGGGAGGGGGAGGGGGAGGGGGAGGGGGAGGGGAGGGAAGGGGGAGCCAGCGGGGGTAACTTTGTCAGCGCCCTTTACGTGGCAACCATTTGCATTCCTTGGCTATGCAAACAAAGAATCTCACTGCTCCTTGTCACATGGGACAATAAAGTATTCCATTCTGATTGCAAGAGTCATTGCCCTTTGATTACCATCCTCATTCAGTCTTTGCTGAACCTGTTTATTGCCAGTGTTGAATTCCCTCACAAAGGACAGGTAGGAGCCACTGCCTGTGGAAGGCAGTGAATTTTATTTCTGAGCGATCATTAATCTTTCTCACATGTTCACTTCATTTTGCAACACTGTGGTTTCCTGCTGCTTTCTTCCACATTTAGCATTGTGAAGCTGAGATTGGCAGTTTAATATTCCTTCTGGCTCCTCTGCTTTTGCAAATATCTATATTAATAATCTCTCCTTGAGTTATTACTTGCTGCCAGTATCTCTGGTAGATTTTGGGCGGATTGACAACTCTGTTTCTGATTTCGGGGGCTAGGGTATTAACATGGATAGAGAACTGGTTGGCAGACAGGAAGCAAAGAGTAGGAATTAACGGGCCCTTTTCAGAATGGCAGGCAGTTACTAGTGGGGTGCCGCAAGGCTCGGTGCTGGGACCGCAGATATTTACAATGTATATTAACGATTTAGATGAGGGAATTAAATGTGACATCTCTAAGTTTGCGGATGACACAAAGCTGGGTGGCAGTGTGAGCTGCGAGGAGGATGCTATGAGGCTCCAGGGTGACTTGGATCGAGTGGGCAGATGCATGGCAGATGGAGTATAATGTGGATAAATGTGAGGTTATCCATCCTGGTGGCAAGAACAAGAAAGCAGATTATTATCTGAATGGTGTCAGATTGGGAAAAGGGGAGGTGTAACGAGATCTGGGTATCCTTGTACATCAGTCACTGAAAGTAAGCATGCAGGTACAGCTGGCAGTGAAGAAAGCTAATGGCATGTAGGCCTTCATTGCGAGAGGGTTTGAGTTTAGGAGCAAGGAGATCCTACTGCAGTTGTACAGGGCCTTGGTGAGACCACACCTGGAGTATTTTGTGCAGTTTTGGTGTCCTAATTTGAGGAAGGACATTCTTGCTATTGAGGGAGTGCAGCATAGGTTCACCAGGTTCATTCCCAGGATGGCGGGACTAACATATGATGAAAGAATGGGTCGACTGGGCTTGTATTCATTGGAATTTAGAAGAATGAGAGGGGATCTTATAGAAACATTAAAAATTCTTTTAGGATTGGACAGGCTAGAAGCAGGAAAAATGTTCCCGATGTTGGAGGAGTCCAGAACCAGGGGTCACAGTTTAAGAATAAGGGGTAGGCCATTTAGGACTGAGATGAGGTAAAACTTCTTCACCCAGAGAATTGTGAATCTGTGGAATTCTCTGCCACAGAAGGCAGTGGAGGCCAATTCACTGGATGTTTTCAAGAGAGAGTTAGGTTTAGCTCTTAGGGCTAATGGAATCAAGGGGTATGGGGAGAAAGCAGGAACGGGGCACTAATTTTAGATGATCAGCCTTGATCATATTGAATGGCGGTGCTGGCTCGAAGGGCCGAATGGCCTCCTCCTGCACCTATTTTTCTAGGTTTCTATGTTTTGATGGCTGCAGATTAATGTTCAGCATGAAACCTCCTCCTCTTGCAAGCAAACTCAATGCTAGCATTTGTTTCAATAGACAATAGACAATAAGTGCAGGAGGGGGCCATTCGGCCCTTCGAGCCAGCACCGCCATTCAATGTGATCATGGCTGATCATTCTCAATCAGTACCCCGTTCCTGCCTTCTCCCCATATCCCCTGACTCCGCTATCCTTAAGAGCTCTATCTAGCTCTCTCTTGAATGCATTCAGAGAATTGGCCTCCACTGCCTTCTGAGGCAGAGAATTCCACAGAATTTCAAGAGGGCTGGTACACAACAACAGGGATGTAATGCTGAGGCTGTATAAGGCGCTGGTCAGGCCTCATTTGGAACATTGTGAGCAATTCTGGGCCCCATATCTGAGGAAGGATGTGCTGGCTCTGGAGAGGGTCCAGATGAGGTTTACAAGAATGATCCCAGGAATGAGTGGGTTAACCTATGATGAGTGTTTGTCGGCACTGGGCCTGTACTCGCTGGAGTTTAGAAGAATGAGGGGGGGCCTCATTGAAACGTACAGAATAGTGAAAGGCCTGGATAGAGTGGATGGAGAGGATGTTTCCACTAGTGGGAGAGTCGAGGACCGGAGGTCACAGCCTCAGAATTAAAGGACATTCTTGTATGAAGGAGATGATGAGAAATTTCTTTAGTCAGAGGGTGGTGAAACTGTGGAATTCTTTGCCACTGTCGGCTGTGGAGGCCAAGTCAGTGGGTATTTTTAAGGCAGAAATAGATAGATTCTGGATTAGGATGGGTGTCAGGGGTTATGGGGAGAAGGCAGGAGAATGGGGTTAGGAGGGAGAGATAGATCAGCCATGATTGAATGGGGGAGTAGACCATGGGCCGAATGGCCTAATTCTACTATCACATGACCTTATGACATGACCTTGGCAAAAGGCATTTCTGACAGACGAGGGAGAAAGAGCATGTTTGCTTAAAGCTCTAGCATCTGTGTCACCATGGGCAACACGGTGGTGCAGCGGTAGAGTTGCTGCCTCACAGCGCCAGAGACCCGGGTTCCATCCTGACTAAGGGTGCCGTCTGTACGGAGTTTGTACCTTCTCCCCGAGACCCACGTGTGTTTTCTCCGGGTGCTCCGGTTTCCTCCTGCACTCCAAAGACGTACAGGTTTGTAGGTTAATTGGCTTGTAAATTATCCCTAGTGGGTGTAGGATAGTGTTAGTGTGCAGGGATCGCTGGTCAGCACGGACTCGGTGGGCCGAAGGGCCTGTTTCCTCGCTGTATTTCTATTTCTAAACTAAACTAAACACGTTGTTATCCGTGCAGGCTTTCTCCAAGATTAAGTGTGATTTTCCTGGCACGTCTCCCTGGGTCTGTCCGACATCACTTTGTCACTGATACTTCATGAACTAGTTTGTCAGAAATGATGCCACCTTAAACAGCTTCATTTCCAGGCACTCACAACTGCATCTGCAGCGTCTAAATGTGGACACGATGATACTGATAGCTCACACATCCATCTGCTCTGGAGAAGATAATCACATGTTCGCAAGTTATTGGAGTAGAATTAGGCCATTCGGCCCATCGAGTCCACTCCACCATTCAGTCATGGCTGATCTCTGCCTCCTAACCCCATTCTCCTGCCTTCTCCCCAAAACCCCTGACACCCGTTCTAATCAACAATTTGTGTATCTCTGCCTTAAAAATGTCCACTGACTTGGCCTCCACAGCCCTCTGTGGCAATGAGTTCCACAGATTAACTACCCTCTGACTAAAGAAGTTCCTCCTCACCTCCTTTCTAAAAGAGCACCCTTTAATTCTGAGGCTGTGACCTCTGGTCCTAGACTCTCCCACCAGTGGAAACATCCTCTCCACATCCACCCTATCCAGGCCTTTCACTATTCTGTGAGTTTCAATGAGGTCCCCCCTCATTCTTCTAAACTCCAGCGAGTACAGGCCCAGTGCTGTCAAATGGTCATCATAGGTTAACCCACTCATTCCTGGGATCATTCTTGTAAACCTCCTCTGGACCCTCTCTAGAGCCAGCACATCCTTCCTCAGATATGGGGCCCAAATTTGCTCACAGTGCTCCAAATGCGGCCTGACCAGCGCCTTATTGAGCCTCAGCATAACGTCTTGATGTATTCACTGGAGTTTAGAAAGATGAGGGAAGATCTTAGAGAGACGTATAAAATTAAGAAAGGACTGGACAAGCTAGATGCAGGAAAAATGTTCCCAATGTTGGGAGAGTCCAGAACCAGAGGCCACAGTCAAAGAATAAAGGGGAGGCCATTTAAAACTGAGGTGAGAAAAAACTTTTTCACCCAGAGAGTTGTGAATCTGTGGAATTCTCTGCCACAGAAGGCTGTGGAGGCCGATTCACTGGATGAATCTAAAAGAGAGTTAGATAGAGCTCTAGGGGCTAGTGGGATCAAGGGATATGGGGAGAAGGCAGGCATGGGTTACTGATTGTGGATGATCAGCCATGATGACAATGAATGGCGGTGCTGGCTCGAAGGGCCAAATGGCCTCCTCCTGCACCTATTGTCTATGTTTCTATGTTTCTATCTCTGTTTTTGTATTCCAGTCCTCATGATATCAATGACTTTGCCGTCCTTACTACTGATCAGTGATAGTCATGCTGTCTTAGTGGGGAACAACGTCAGTGAAACACAGCAGTGGAAGAGTGTGCAGCTCACACCACAACCTCCAGCACACACACTCAGATCACCCAGTACACTAGCTCTATCTTACACACCAGGAACAATTTACAGACGGCCAATTAACCTACAAACCTGCACGTCTTTGGAATGTGGGAGGAAACCGGAGCACCCGGAGAAAACCCACGCAGTCACGGGGAGAACGTGCAAACTCCGCATAGACCGCACCCGTAGTCAGGATGGAACCCGGGTCTCTGGCGCTGTGAGGCAGCAGCTCTCAAGTCCCGGCAACATCATCATAAATCGTCTCTGCACTCTTTCCACCTTAACATCATCATAAATCGTCTCTGCACTCTTTCCACCTTAACATCATCAGACCCTTCAGTGACTCCATGTGCGGCCCTTTGGTTTGTTTGGAAGGGGAAGGTGGTGAATCTATGGAATTCATTGTCACAGAGGGCTGTGGAGGCCACAAGTCAGTGGAGCTATTTAAGGCAGAGATAGATAGATTCTTGATTAGTGCGGGTGTGAGGTTATGGGGAGAAGGCAGGAGAATGGGGTTAGGAGGGAGAGATAGATCGGCCATGATTGAATGGCGGAGTAGACGTGAAGGGCCGAATGGCCTAATTGCGCTCCTATCATTTCTGACCTTATACGGCAGTAGGTGAGTCAGCACTGCAGGAAGTGTGCCCTTGACATGCTTTCCATCAGAGCAGGGCGCACTGACTGCCAGCTCTCCCATAAGTTAAGGAGTTGCAAATAGATTTGAACTCTGCACGCGTCAGCAACCAGTCTCTCTTCTGACCTTCTGAAGAAGGCAACGCTTATTGATGGAGCAGCTGGAAGTGAGAGCAAGGTTACAATCTGAGGGCCTCAGAATTAAAGGGCACTCTTTTAGAAAGGAGGTGAGGAGGAACTTCTTTAGTCAGAGGGTAGTTTACCTGTGGAACTCATTGCCACAGAGGGCTGTGGAGGCCAAGTCAGTGGATATTCTTAGGGCAGAGATAGACAAAGTCTTGATTAGAACGGGTGTCAAGGGTTATGGGGAGAAGGCAGGAAAATGGGGTTGGGAGGCCGAGATCAGCCATGATTGAATGGTGGAGTGGACTCGATGGGCCGAATGGCCTAATTCTACTCCCTTAACTTGTGAACTTGTGACATCAGTGACGATGATTTTGCATTAAAAGGAGAACAGTTTGTAATCAATATTTCAAAAGAATACCCTGTGATATTTAGTATAAGAAAATAACTGCAGATGCTGGTACAAATCGATTTATTCACAAAATGCTGGAGTAACTCAGCAGGTCAGGCAGCATCTCGGGAGAGAAGGAATGGGTGACGTTTCGGGTCGAGACCCTTCTTCAGACCATGTGAATAAACCCTGTGATATTTACTGTGTCAGACCATGGGAGGGTCTCCAATAATCACTTAGATACAACATGTTGTTTACACACAATATATCAATATGACATTTTAAATTCACCTCCGCTGTAAAATATCATGTTGACTGGTCTTTGCCTCATCAAAGCCATTAGATTGATTAACCACCTTAGGAACATAGAAAATAGGTGCAGGAGTAGGCCATTCGGCCCTTTGAGCCAGCACCGCCATTCAATATGATCATGGCTCAAAGATAGGAGTTTCGCCATCAACATAGGCAGTTATTCCTCTTCTCCAGCTAGCCTCTCCTGTGGAGTTCCACAAGGCTCCATCCTAGGCCCCATTCTCTTCTCTCTATACATGCTCCCCTTTGGCCAAATCATTCAAAGGCACGGCATTTCTTTCCACTGCTATGCCGATGACACTCAGCTTTACCTCCCCCTGAAACCCAACAACCAGTCAAATTTAAACAGCCTCTTACACTGCCTTGAGGACATAAAATGTTGGATGGCACAGAACTTCCTCCAATTAAACGAGAGCAAGTCTGAGGTCATCCTATTCGGCCCCCCCGACTCCATCAAATCGATAACAGGCAGTCTTGGAAGCCTATCCTGCCTAGTCAAACCGCATGTCAAAAACCTCGGCGTGATATTTGACTCTGCATTAAAATTTGACAAGCAAGTCAACGCTGTGGTAAAAGCCAGCTTCTTCCAACTTCGTACCATAGCTAAAATCAAACCTTTCCTCCAATTCGACGACACTGAAAAAATCATTCACGCTTTCATTTCCTCCCGCCTAGACTACTGCAACTCCCTATACACTGGGATCAGCCAATCATCCCTGTCCCGCCTGCAACTGGTCCAAAACGCCGCAGCGAGACTCCTGACGGGTACCCGTAAAAGGGACCACATCACCCCGATTCTGGCCTCTCTCCACTGGCTCCCTGTACGGTACAGAATCAACTTCAAGCTCCTCCTATTCACATATAAAGCCCTAAATGGACATTCCCCCCCCCCCACATCAAAAATCTTCTAACCCACCTCTCTAACTCCAGGTCCCTCAGGTCGGCCGACTTGGGGCTACTCACTATCCCGCGGTCTAGGCTTAAGCTCAGGGGTGACCACGCTTTTGCGGTTGCAGCTCCTAGACTGTGGAACAGCATCCCTCTCCCCATCAGAACTGCCCCCTCCATCGACTCCTTTAAGTCCAGGCTCAAAACCTATTTCTACTCTCTAGCGTTTGAGGCTCATTGAGGAGGTGCTGTGAACTGTTTGCGTGCTACTGTATGTTTCATTTTTTCCTTAGTACCTAATCAGATGTACAGCACTTTGGTCAACGTGGGTTGTTTTTAAATGTGCTATACAAATAAAATTGTCTTGACTTGACTTGACTTGATGGCTGATCATCCACAATCAATACCCCGTTCCTGCTTTCTCCCCATATCCCTTGATTCCGTTAAGCCCGAAGAGCTAAATCTCTCTCTTGACAACATCCAGTGAATAGGCCTCCACTGCCTTCTGTGGCAGACAATTCCACAAGTCTTGTGAGTCAGTGTTAGCCTTCCAGTTTTCATAAATACTTTCAATTAAGTTTAAATTCAAAACTCTTAACAGTAAATCTTTAAATGTTTTAGAGAAATATTTAGAGATCATGTACATGCATGGGATATGTAACTTGGCATCATGTTAGGCATGGACATTGTGGGCCGAAGGGCCTGTTCCTGTGCTGTACTCCTCTGTGTTCTACGTATATATATCCCATATTCCATTTACAGAAGGTTCCAGTGATGTTTCCAGATGGTCCAGGGATGGATTGTCACATGTGGATGGAGGAAGTGGGGTTACTGATCTCCAATCTGCACATGGAAGACCACCACAGGCGACTATTTGTGTGGTAGCCACAGAAACAGATCTACAATCACGCATTACAATCGCTCCACACTCTGAAACCTCCACTACCTTGCACTAAACCATATTCCTCGGGAAAGCAGCATCTGCAAGTCCTTGTTTGTCTATTGCTCCTCTGCCTGCACGTGATCGCTATCCCTCCATTCTCTGCACATCCACATGCCCAGGTGAAAGTCTCTAATCTCCCCTCTCCTGCCCGCTTCAGTGCATGCAGCCAGTGTTGATATTGCAGAATAATCCCCAGCATACATACGTCACTCTATCAATGCTGCTTTACAAAACGCACTTCACTGCAGCTCATTCACCTTGAGCCTGGTAAATGAATCAATAATGTTGTGCTTAGTAAACACTGCCGCTCCCTGCGCTGGCCTTTCACACCTGTCAATGCTACCATTGTGTTTGAACTACTAATGTATCACAATATAATTGGTCATTAGAAAATACATTACTTGCTGGGCAATCAGAATTGGTTTTCCACTAAAGTAAAACACATTTCTCACGGCCTTGCCTGCTCCCAGAGCTGTTTTATGTAAAACTGCCTGGGTGTAGTAATGATGGTTGTACCAATAATTCATCAGCTCCCCACAATCTGGACTGGCACAGGATCTGTGTCATCAGTCTGAAGAAGGGTCTCGACCCGAAACGCCACCCATTCCTTCTCTCCAGAGATGCTGCCTGACCCGCTGAGTTACTCCAGAACTCTGTATAACTTCACCCATTCCTTCTCTCCAGAGATGCTGCCTGACCCGCTGAGTTACTCCAGCACTCTGTAAAACGTCACCTATCCATGTTCTCCACAGATGCTGCCTGACCCACTGAGTTACTCCAGCACTCTGTGAAACGTCACCTATCCATGTTCTCCAGAGATGCTGCCTGACCCGCTGAGTTACTCTGGCGTTTTGTGTCTGCCTCTGTGTCATCTCATCACTGCAGGGTTTACGTCACTCCAGATGTGTTTGCAACACCAAGGGTGGAAGGGCAAGGTTGTGATGATCAGAGTACACGTTTAGGACTAGGGTCCTGAGTTAGTGCTGACCTTGCAATGGCAAGGGGAGGTGCTGTGATTTAACTCAGCGGGTCAGGCAGCATCTGTGGAGAACATAGATAGTTGACGTTTCACAGAGTGCTGGAGTAACTCAGCGGGTCAGGCAGCATCTCTGGAGAACATGGATAGGTGACGTTTCGGTTCGGGACCCTTCCTCAGACTCGAGATTCCAGCGTGTGGAGTTCCTTGATCAGTAGCGTGGTCTGTCCAATCCCAGCACACTTGCTGCCTGCTCCAGCACTCTGTGAGGTTGCAGCCCCAGTTCCAATATCTAAAGGGGCTGCTCCTTGCCTTCTGGCTGCACTTCACACCCACCATCCTCACCTGTGGACACCCAGTGCGTGGGGGAGAGGGTCGGGGCTGATGATGTTCTGGTTGTGTTGTTCCTGGGCCTGGCCAAGCTGGCCATCCGTGAGTCATGGTGCCAGGTGGAAGAGGGCACTGCCTGAGCCGGCTGCCTGCCCCCTTGCTGGGGTTATGTCCGCGAGCAGATTTATAGGTTAATCAGTTTCAGTATAAAAATTGTAAATTATCCTTAATGTGTGTGGGATGGTGCTAGTGTACGGGGAGATCACTGGGCAAGCAGACTCGGTGGGCCGAAGGGCCTGTTTCTGCACTGTAACTCTAAACCCAGTTTAACATGATAGTTTCTTTATCATGTAATGGTACCAACGAGTAATAACTGAGGAAAGTAAGGTAATAATTAAAGGTCACAAGGTCATAAGTGATAGGAGTAGAATTAGGCCATTCGGCCCATCAAGTCTACTCCGCCATTCAATCATGGCTGATCTATCTCTCCCTCCTGACCCCATTCTCCTGCCTTCCCACCATAACCCCTGACACCCGCACTAATCACAAATCTATCTATCTCTGCCTTAAATATATCCCCTGACTTGGCCTCCACAGCCTTCTGTGGCAAAGAATTCCACAGATTCACCGCCCTCTGACGAAAAGAATTTCTCCTTATCTTCCCAAATAAACGCCCTTTAATTCTGAGGCTGTGCCCTCTAGTCCTAGACTCTCCCACTAGTGGAAACATCCTCTCCACATCCACTCTATCCAGGCCGCTCACTATTCTTTACGTTCCAATGAGGTCCCCCCTCATCCTTCTAAACTCCAGCGAGTACAGGCCCAGTGCCCACAAACGCTCATCATACGTTAACCCACTCATTCCTGGGATCGTTCTTGTAAACCTCCTCTGGACCCTCTCCAGAGCCAGCACATCCTTCCTCAGATATGGGGCCCAGAATTGCTCACAATATTCCAAATGTGGCCTGACCAGCGCCTTATACAGCCTCAGCATTACAAAGAGTCTCGACCTGAAACGTCACCCATTCCTTCTCTCCACAGATGCTGCCTGACCCGCTGAGTTACTCCAGCACTTTGTGTCTGCCTTCGGTTTAGACCAGCACCTGCAGTTCCTTCATACACATTACACCCTGTTTTTGTGTACAAGCCCTCTTGACAAAATGCCAGCATTGTGTTTGCATTCGTCATCCATCGTACAATAGTACTCAGGTGTAATAACTACGGTAAGGAAGGTAATTACTAGAGTGGTTTCCACCTGTGTGTGTCTCTCATGGACAGGACAGACAGAAGGGCAACATCTGTCTGCAGGGAAGTTTAGTAGCTCTCCTGCACCTCCAAGTGGGCGATCTGAGAAGTGCACACACAATCACTGCTGGGGGCGGGAGAGATAAACGCTGGAAAGATCAATTCAAATTCAAGCTTAAGGCAAAACCTTCTTAAGGGAAAAATCCACAATTGTGTTGCACCAGAACTGATACCATTTATATGAGTAGCAGGTTAGAACACAGAGCAGTACAGCACAGGAACAGGCCCTTCGGCCCACAATGTCCGTGCCCAACACCGTGCCAAGTTAAACTACTCTCCTCTGCCTGCACGTGATCCATATCCCTCCGTTCCCTGCATATCCATGTGCCTCTTCAACACCACTACTGCACCTGCCTCCACCATCACCCCTGGCAGCACATTCCAGGCCCCCACCCCCCTCTGTGTAAAACAACCTGCCCCACACATCTCCGTTAAACTTTGCCCCTCTCACCTTCAAGCTGTGTCCTCTAGCTTTGACATCTCCAACCTGGGAGAAAGGTTCTGACCATCGCCCCCATCTAAGACTCTCATCATTTTATCAACTTCTATCAGGTCTCCAAGCTCCCCCCAATCTCCGGCGCTCTACAGAAAACAATCCAAGTCCATCCAACATCTGTCAGAGTGTTTGTGGGCACTGGGCCTGTACGCGCTGAAGTTTAGAAGGATAAAGGGGGACCTCATTGAAACGTACAGAATAGTGAAAGGCTTGGATAGAGTGGATGTGGAGAGGATGTTTCCACTAGTGGGAGAGTCTAGGACCAGAGGGCACAGCCTCAGAATTAAAGGACATTCTTTTAGGAACATGAGGAGGAATTTCCTTAGTCAGAGGGTAGTGAATAGACAATAGACAATAGGTGCAGGAGTAGGCCATTCGGCCCTTCGAGCCAATCTGTGGAATTCTTTGCCAGAGAAGGCTGTAGAGGCCATCA
Source organism: Rhinoraja longicauda (assembly GCF_053455715.1). Classification (NCBI taxonomy): domain Eukaryota; kingdom Metazoa; phylum Chordata; class Chondrichthyes; order Rajiformes; family Arhynchobatidae; genus Rhinoraja; species Rhinoraja longicauda. Next base: position 45,825,936 of record NC_135969.1, read on the forward strand.
GTGGATATATTTAAGGCCGAGATAGATAGATTCTTGATCAGTACGGGTGTCAGGGGTTATGGGGAGAAGGCAGGGGAATGGGGTTAGGAGGGAGAGATAGATCAGCCATGATTGAATGGCGGAGTAGACGATGGGCTGAATGGCCTAATGTGCTCCTTTCAGTTATGATCTTGTGATCTTATGAACCTCTCCTTGTAGTTTCAACCCTCTAATCCAGGCATTATGTAATGTTTAAATGTTTAAATCACCAAGTATTGATGTCCTGTGTAACATGAGCATACATTGACTGGGGGAACTAAGCCAGACATTGTCTTGTAAAAGGTTACATCAAAACACAAAGTAGCTTGTATATCTATCCTGATAGTACACGAGAACTGGGCTGTCGTGGCCCTGTTACAGGACAGTCTACCTGTGACACAAAGGAAACAGACACTGGGAGAGTGATTTGACACAGAATTAATCCTTGCCAACTGAGGTTCATACAATATACTTTGCATTGCCACGCCATTCTCCTTTCTACATCTCAGAGAGTATTTCTCTGATAAGGTCATGAGTGATAGGAGCAGAAATAGACCTGTCTACTCCGCATCCAATCATGGTTGATCTATCTCTGCCTCTCAACCCCAATTTCCCCATAACCTCTGACACCCGTACTAATCAAGAATCTATCTGTCTCTGCCTTAAATATATCCACTGACTTGGCCTCCACAGCCTTCTGTGGCAAAGAATTCTACAGATTCACCACCCTCTGACTAAAGACATTTCTCCTCATCTCCTTCCTAAAAGAACGTGCTATAATTCAGAGGCTGTGACCTCTAGTCCTAGACTCCCCCACTAGTGGAAACATCCTCTCCACATCCACTCTATCTGTGCCTTTCACTATTCTGTACCTTTCAATGAGGTCCCTCCTCATGCTTCTGAAAGCCAGCGAGTACAGGCCCAGTGCCGACAGACGTTCATCATAGGTTAACCCCCTCAGTCCTGGGTCCTGTAATTCTGAGGTGTTGTATTCACTGTGCTGAGCCCTTGCTCTGCAATGAAGCAACACAGGAACACGTCGGTTCCCTGCCAATGTCACGGCCATGGTGGTGATTGTATCGCTGTCTCCACCAGAGGCCCGCAATATCGAGAACCAGTCTCACTACCTTTCAGCAAAATCATTTGCGTGCACATTGTGATTGATGCGATGCATCTTGAACCTTACAATGATAATTCAAGTTCTTTACCTTCAGTCTGAATAATCACAGGGATTACTGGTTGAGCACATCAGGTTTATTCCACAGTGGGGCTCTCCCCGTGATGATCTCCAGGCACAATACTAGTGTCTGAAAAGATCTCAACTCAGGGGAGGGGAAGAACAACTTTCCCACGATTGTTTACTTTTGTTATACAGAAAAGAAAGAGGTGTGACAAAAATAAATCAAGGACCAATTACAATTGGTCAGCCATCGGATCACATAACGCACTTCCATCAATACCCCCAGACCCCATCAGGGTCTTACCAAACTTCTGGCTCGAATGTTTTTCATGAGCACATTCCTTCTTTAACACACTGGCTGATTTAGCCACTCCCCCTTCAGTAATTCATATTCCCAATTTCAAGGCATTGTCCTGCCAACTTGCCAACACTGAAGCTTCCTTTAATTCTTGACAACAACATAAAAATAAAAAGTTCTTATATTGAAGGGGTGAGTGATCGAAGATCCCAGTGCAACATCACAGACTGAGCTTTGAGGCTCAGGAACAAGGTGATATTTGATTGTGTAATTGATGAAGGGGGGGGTGGGGGAGAGTGTTTAGGTTGCGGCCCTGGTCCCACCAACCTTCCCACCACCACCACGCACGAGACGCACGAGAAGCACAAGACGCACAAGAAGCCATTGTCTGCAGATGCTGAGAAGTGCGTTCAGCTCTGGCTGAACAATTTCTAATCTTGTGTGGTGGGCTCGATAAGAAGATTGATGAAGGGGTGTAGTTGCCTTTATCTTCTGTGCAGAGCATCAAATGCCCCATCACAGCTTGCTATTCACCTGCCACGTGAGAAATTCCTTCAGTCAGAGGGTGGTGAATCTGTGGAACTCTTTGCCACAGAAGGCTGTGGAGACCAAATCAGTGGATATTTTTAAGGCAGAGATGGTTAGATTCTTGATCAGTACGGGTGTCAGAGGTTATGGGGAGAAGGCAGGAGAATGGGGTTAGGAGGGAGAGATAGATCAGCCATGATTGAATGGTGGAGTAGATTGATGGGCTGAATGGCCTAATGCTGCTCCTATCACATGATCTTATGATGAAACAGCCACTGTGTGATGGGTACCATTTGTTCTGCAAAGTGTAAAACCTACCGACTCAGGAGAGTGTGGGGTGCCAAAGAATCATGGCCAAAGTCCGATCAAGGATAGGCCGAGGACCACCAATGAGGTGGATAGTAGTTCAGCACTGCTCTCTGGTTGTGGTAGGATGGTTCAGTTGTTATCAGGCAACCGAATCATCCTACCACAACCAGAGAGCAGTGCTGAACTACTACCTACCACATTGGTGACCCTCGGCCTATCCTTGATCGGACTTTGCTGGCTTTACCTTGCACTAAACGGCATGACTAAACCTTATCGCTAAACTGAGATGAGGAAACACTTTTTCACCCAGAGAGTTGTGAATCTGTAGAAAATTGGCGTCAGTGCTAAGTTTCCGATATTACTTTGTGGTGTTGGGTATTGGCACGTTTGTCAATGTTTGAGCTTAACAGCAATAAAACTACAAGAGTTTGCATTTATAAAACTCTGTCCACGCAGTTATGAAGTCTCAGGGGCACAAGTGGGAACGTCTGCACTTGCCCACGAGGCTTTCCTCATTTACAAAGAAACATATCAAATTCTTAAGGGATTGGACAGGCTAGAGGCAGGAAAACTGTTCCCCATGTTGGGGGAGTCCAGAACCAGGGGTCACAGTTTAAGAACAAGGGAATAGGCCATTTAGGACTGAGGTGAGGAAAAACTTTTTCACCCAGAAAGTTGTGAATCTGTGGAATTCTCTGCCACAGAAGGCAGTGGAGGCCAATTCACTGGATGAATTCAAGAGAGAGTTAGATTTAATTCTTAGGGATAGCGGAATCAAGGGATATGGGGAGAAAGCAGGAATGGGGTACTGATTTTGGATGATCAGCCATGATCATATTGAATGGCTCAAAGGGCCCGAATGGCCTACTCCTGTGCCTATTTATATTTCTACGTTTCTATGTTAAGCCCCATATGTATCAAAACACTGTAGTGGCTCGACTGTAATCTTGTATTGTCTTTCTGCTGACTGGTTAGCACGCAACAAAAGCTTTTCACTGTACCTCGGTACACGTGACAATAAACTGAACTAACTAAACCTCCAGCTTCAAGCTTCGTAACAACCATCATGCTCTTGAACACTGCACAACACTAACCTCAGCAACTGTGATCTTCCACGGGCTGTGTCTTTGGTTGCACTACAGACCAGTTATGCACTATTATGATTACCTAGGATTACTGTAAGACGCATTGTATTTCTGTTCCTCTGTGTATTACTGCATTTACAGACTGAAGCTGCTGCAAGTAAGATCATCATTGTGGGTATGGTACGATCTGATAGAACACATGACAATTAAACACTCTTGGCTCTCTCCTTAATAATTTCACCTCAGATATTAGATATTCACGCCCTCATGTTCTCCGACTCTTAGACCATGTTTTAACCCGAGATAGACACAAAATGCTGGAGTAACTCAGCGGGACAGGCAGCATCTCTGGAGAGAAGGAATGGGTGACGTTTCGGGTCGAGACCCTTCTTCAGACTGGTTAGGGATCAGGGAAATGAGAGATATAGACAGTGATGTGGAGAGATAAAGAACAATGAATGAAAGAATTGCAAAAAAGTAATGATGATAAAGTAAACAGGCCATTGTTAGCTGTTTGTTGTGTGAAAACGAGAAGCCAGTACGACTTAGGTGGGGGGGGGGGGGGGGGGGGGGGTGGGGGAGAGAGGGAATGCCGGGGCTACCTGAAGTGAGAGAAATCAATATTCACACCACTGGGCTGTGAGCTGCCCAAGCGAAATATGAGATGCTGTTCCTCCAATTTGTGTTTAATAGAAGTCTGAAGAAGGGTCTGGACCTGAAAAGTCACCTATTCCTTTTCTCCAGAGATGCTGTCTGACCCGCTGAGTTGCTCCAGCATTTTGTGTCTACCTTCCTCCCATTGTTGTGTTTGATCTTATTGTAGAAATTTCACTAGCAGGATAATACTAGACTGTTGAAAACACACTAGCTGCTGTTCCTCCTCACATCACCGCGCGCTGCCTCGTTATTCATATCTGTACAGCTTCACTTTACCCTCCTCTCTTGCAGAGCAAGGCACAGATAGATATTCTATAAAAAGCAATGCCATCTCTCTGTTCTGGTAAAAGCAGTGCAACATACCAGACCAAAATGAATGAATTATGTTTTATAAATAACTTCATAATTTGTGTTGTGACATTTGTGGAGGAATCAAAAACAAACACAAAGGATTTGCATTTTTTCTTAGATTCATCTGCATGGTATTATAAATACTATTGTTTCACCATTGATTTCAGCTGAGATTATTTTAAGAACAGGATTCTATTTGTACTGGATGTGCTTGTATATCCACATCTACATCAGTTACTCAGAGGGTAAATGGTCACACAGTAACATCTACTGGAAGTATCATGTTCAACATGATAAACCTGCTACAAATTAGCTGCCTAGTCGTCACCATTTGAATGATTGATTGAAAGATACAGCACGGAAACAGGCCCTTCGACCGACCGAGACCGCACCAACCTCCAATCACCCGTTCACACCAGTTAACAAGGAAACATAGAAAATAGATGCAGGAGGAGGCCATTCGGCCCTACGAGCCAGCACCACCATTCATTGTGATCATGGCTGATCCTCCACAATCAGTAACCCATGCCTGCCTTCTCCCCGTACTCCTTGGTTCCACTAGCCCCTAGAGCTCGATCTAACTCTCTTTTAAATTAACTCTCTCTTAAATTTAGTACCATGTTATTCCACTTCATTGTCCATCCCTACACATTACGGGCTATTTTCAGAGGCCAATTAACCTATAAACCCGCAGGTCTTTGGGTTGTGTGAAGAAACCGGAGCACCAGGAGGAAACCCACATGGTCACATGGACAACTTATAAACACCCCAGACACAACGGCCAAGGTCAGGATGGAACCCGGGTCTCTGGCGCTGTGAGGCAGCAGCTCTACCCGCTGCACCACCGTGCTGCCCGTTACACTCACTCTCCCTTTCTCCCTGGTTGTTACAGGCTCCACGTTTAAGGAAAACATTGCAGACATGAATTCCCATTCGCCAAAGAAACTGATGCCCTCAACTATATTCTGAGCAAAAAAGGAAGAAAGTGTTGAAAAATAGTCACAACTCCTTTGCCAGTAAATGCATCCTACAGACGACAGTAAACAAATATACTGGGAATGTATCGATGCAGGGTGGAGACAGACTTTCATCAGAGCCATTCCCCACCTTGGATTGGACAGGTTTGGAGGGATATGGGCCAAACGCGGGCAGGTGGGACTAGTGTAGCTGGGACATGTTGGCCGGTGTGGGCACGTTGGGCTGAAGGGCCTGTTTCCACACTGTATCACTCTGTGACTCTATGAAGGGCCTGTTTCCACACTGTATCACTCTGTGACTCTATGGTTCCATCCCTCATCAAGGAGCAGGTTTTGAATAAAACATTAATTTTAAATGCATTTGGCACCATTTTGTAGAGAATGTTTTGATCACCGATTTGTTAAAAGAAGCTGTACATCTTACAACATATCAAGGAGATGTAATCTGCTGTTCATTTACACAATGGTGAGGAGACAAGCCCAGCGTCATGGGGATTCCAAACCCATGTAGGATTTGAGAATGGATCAGAGTGTAGACATTATTTACTGTATGTTCCATCTGTCATTAATCTAGGGTAGAGCTATTGTTTAGAAGTGATGTGCACCTCACTGAACTGTTGCTAGAGAGTATGTATCTGCGGATAGGGACAATGCAAGGAAATATATTCTATTTTTCACAAACTATGTTAGTAGAATCTGTGAGATAATGTTGGTTATCAAAAATGAATATCTTTAAACAGGACATTCCTAGTCCAAGGCTCTACAGAATAACCAGGAGACAAGACAATATTATAAGGCAGATTGTGTAGGAAGGAACTGCAGATGCTGTTTAAACCGAAGATAGACACAAAATGCTGGAGTAACTCAGCAGGAAAGTCAGCATCTCTGGAGAGAAGGAATGGGTGACATTTTGGGTTGGAAGAAACGTCACCCATTCCTTCTCTCCAGAGATGCTGCCGGACCCGCTGAGTTACTCCAGTACTCTGTGAAACGTCGCCTATCCATGTTCTCCAGCGATGCTGCCTGACCCGCTGAGTTACTCCAGCATTTTGTGTTTATCTTCATTATAAGGCAGAACACATTAAAGACATTGCACCTTTGTATTTCTTTACACTACGTCCTAATCATAATAATGTGTCACCAACAATGTATTCAAGAGTTAGATTTATCTCTTAGGGCTAACGGAATCAAGGGATATGGGGAGAAAGCAGGAGCGGGGTACTGATTCTGGATGATCAGCCATGATCCTATTGAATGGCGGTGCTGGCTCGAAGGGCTGAATGGCTTCCTCCTGTGCCTATTGTCTAACTCTGATGCCAGGCATCAGGAGCTGGAGAGGCCGGACGTGAGGAGCAAGGGCCGGTAGGTAATGCCTCCAGGTGTAGGCTTCAAGGTCGGCTGCAGGGGGCGCCTGTGGAACACAAAGATGGCGAGGAGAGGAGAGGGGAGGGGAGGGGAAGGGAGGGGAGGGGAGAGGAGAGGAGAGGAGAGGAGAGGAGAGGAGAGGAGAGGAGAGGAGAGGAGAGGAGAGGAGAGGAGAGGAGAGGAGAGGAGAGGAGAGGAGAGGAGAGGAGAGGAGAGGAGAGGAGAGGAGAGGAGAGGAGAGGAGAGGAGAGGAGAGGAGAGGAGAGGAGAGGAGAGGAGAGGAGAGGAGAGGAGAGGAGAGGAGAGGAGAGGAGAGGAGAGGAGAGGAGAGGAGAGGAGAGGAGAGGAGAGGAGAGGAGAGGAGAGGAGAGGGACGTGGGTTCACAGGAACCACTCCAGTACATCGAGAGCGCGGGCCGACCAGACTTTGGACTTTGAATAAAGGCAGCAAAACATGCATGTGTAATAAATGCAATAAAAGAATGTCACTGTGCTGTTGCCAATTAATCACCATTGATCTATCTTGGCCTGGGCATCTCTGAGAAGTCTCGGTTTGCTGAAGATTCCAGGGTCTGCAGTTCTTTGTGTTCCTGTGAGCTTCGTGCAGCTTGAAGTTACAGTGCATTCAGAAAATATTCACACCCCTTCACTTTTCCACATTTTGCTACATTACAGCCTTATTTTAAAATGGATTAAATTCTTTTTTTTTATCATCAATCTACATAATACATATAATACCCCATAATAAATAATAATAATAATAATATATATATATAATAAAAAAGTGAAAACAGGTGTTTGGAAATTTTTGAAAAGTAATTAAAAAGAAATAACTGAAATATCACATTTACATAAGTATTCAGACCCTTTGCTATTGAGTTTATGTTCATCATGTTTCCATTGATTATCCTTGAGATGTTTCTACAACTTAACTGAAGTCCACCAGTGGTAAATTAAATTGATTGGACATTATGTGGAAAGGCAAACACCTGTCTATATAAGGTCCCACAGTTGACAGTGCATGTCAGAGCAAAAACCAAGCCATGAAGACGAAGGAATTGTCCATAGATCTCCGAGACAGGATTGTGTCGAGACACAGATCTGGGGAAGGGTATAAAACAATTTCTGCAGCATTGCAGGTCCCGAAGAGCACAGTGGCCTCCATCATTCTTAAATGGAAGAACTTTGAAACCACCAGGACTCTTCATAGAGCTGGCCGCCCGGCCAAACAGCAATCGGGGGAGAAGGGCCTTGGTCAGGGACGTGACCAAGAACCCGATAGTCACTCTGACAGAGCTCCAGAGTTCCTCCGTGAAGATGGGAGAACCTTCCAGAAGCTTCCAACTATATCTGCAGCACTCCACCAATCAGGCCTTTATGGTAGAGTGGCCAGGCGGAAGACACTCCTCAGTAAAAGGCACATGACAGCCTGCTTGGAGTTTGCCAAAAGGCACCTAAAGGACTCTCAGACCCTGAGAAACAAGATTCTCTGGTCTGATGAAACCAAGATTGAACTCTTTGGCCTGAATGCCAAGCGGCACCATTCATCACCTGGCCAATACCATACCTACGGTGAAGCATGGTGGTGGCAGCATCATGCTGTGGGGATGCTTTTCAGCGGCAGGAACTGGGAGACTAGTCAGGATCGAGGGAAAAATGAACAGAGCAAAGTACAGAGAGATCCTTGATGAAAACCTGCTCCAGAGCGTTCTGAACCTCAGACTGGGGCGGAGGTTCACTTTCCAACAGGACAACGACCCTAAGCACACAGCCAAGACAACGCAGGAGTAGCTTCGTGACAAGTCTGTGAATGTCCTTGAGTGGCCCAGCCAGAGCCCGGACTTGAACCCAATCAAACATCTCTGGAGGGACCTGAAAATAGCTGTGCATCGACACTCCCCATCCAACCTGACAGAGCTTGAGAGGATCTGCAGAGAAGAATGGGAGAAATGACCCAAATACAGGTGTGCCAAGCTTGTAGCATCATACCCAAGAAGACTTGAGGCTGTAATCGCTGCCAAAGGTGCCTCAACAAGGTACTGAGTAAAGGGTCTGAATACTTACGTAAATGTGATATTTCAGTTATTTCTTTTTAATTACTTTGCAAAAATTTCTAAACACCTGTTTTCACTTTTTTATTATGGGGTATTGTGTGTAGATTGATGATTTTAAAATATGAATTTAATCCATTTTAAAATAAGGCTGTAACGTAACAAAATGTGGAAAAAGTGAAGGGGCCTGAATACTTTCTGAATGCACTGCATCAGCCAGTAAAACATACAGTCTGTGTGAAGAAGGGTCTCGACCCGAAATGTCACCCATTCCTTCTCCCCCGAGATGCTGCCTGACCCGCTGAGTTACTCCAGCATTTTGTATTTACCTTTGATTTAAACCAGCATCTGCAGTTTTTTTCCGGCACAAAACATACAGCATCTGTGGTACCTGCTCATGAGCACTTCAGACATAAATATCCCAGAGATGCTGACAGCGATCTGTGTTCCTCTGCAGTTTGCACTATCGCAGAGCTTGCCAGACATCTGACATGGAAATCAATATTAGACATCTTACCATCCGGGCTCACTGCTGCCAGTCTAAAGGTGACCAAAATAGCTCAGCCCAGCCCGGCCCAACCCAGCCCGGCCCATCCCAACCCAGCCCGGCCCATCCCAACCCAACCCAACCCAGCCCGGCCCAACCCACCCCAACCCACCACACGCCAACCCAACCCAACCCGGCCCAAAACGCCCCAACCTGGCCCAGCTCAGCCCAGCCCAGCCTGGGCGTTGTGAGGCAACAGCTCTACCCGCTGCACCAGGGCGACACCTCCACCCTCATTGTTTTGGAGGTCGTTAATGACATGAATACTGGTGGTGGCGGAGGCAGGGGCCAGGTTTAGGAGAATGGCGGGGTGTGGATCACGTGCAGGCAGAGGGGATTAGCTTGACTTTGCATCATGTTGGGCACGGACATTGTGGGCCGAAGGGCCTGTTCCTGTGCTGTGCTGTTCTGCTGCATGTTCTACAAAGACCGAAAAACATTCTTTTGCCACCAAGAACAGAATCACTTCCCGATTTGTACAAATTCTACTGATGCATAAACAGAAAGGAAATGATCAACTATGTCTTTAATTTTGTGATTTAGTAAATTATGTTATTTTTATATTATGACTATTACATATTACCATCACTATATATAATATAATATTGCTATTACTATTCTCTAATATTACTATTCCCTTATCGTGTATGTACACACTGTAAATGTCTCGATTGTAATCATGTATTGTCTTTCCACTGACTGGTGAGCACACAACACAAGCCTCACTGTACCTCGGTACACGTGACAATCAACTAAGCTAAACTAAACTATAAACTGAACTAAACATTGTAATAATATTCAGCAATGCAAGACCATGCTATTGATGTTAATCAAAAAAACATCCTCCCCGTTTGTGTTCGACATTAAACCATGAACACAAGACGTAGGAAGGAACTGCAGATGCCGGTTTAAACCGAAGATAGACACAGAGTGCTGGAGTAACTCAGCGGGTCAGGCAGCATCTGTGGAGAGAGGGGATAGGTGATGTTTCGGGTCGAGACCCTTCTTCAGACACAATCGCATCTTTCTCTTTCAACAGGATTTTGTTTGGTTACAGTTGCCTTTACAACCATGTTAAAGGAAGATCAATCTCGTTTAAAGCTGACTGCTGTTTCCAGTGGAAGATGGGGGGGGGGGAAACTTTAAACAATGTGGGAAACAGTGGCAGCTTCTGTAAAGACGATGTGTTCATCTCGCCCACAGCTAACAACGGCCCGTTCCCTTTATCATCCTCACTTTTGTGCACATCTTTCATTCATTCGTTCCATATCTCTCTACATCACTGTCTATATCTCTCGTTTCCCTCCCCCCCTGACTCTCAGTCTGAAGAAGGGTCTCGACCTGAAACGTCACCCATTCCTTCTTTTCACAGATGCTGCCTGACCCGCTGAGTTATTCCAGCACTCTGTGTCTACCTTCATATCTAACTGTTCATTTTGTCTCGTTCGTTCGGTAAACAGAAAATTCAACGATTTCTTTCACCGCAATATATGCTGCAACAATTGCAGATCGTTCCTTCAAGATCAGAGAAACACCGAAGATTCAGCTTCAAGCATTTTGTTGGAGAGAACAAAACCCCTGCACTGTCTGTGGAGACTGGTGGTTTGAGAAAGTACTTTGTGTACAGGCTAAATTATATTTAAATGGTGTCAAAGACATAATAGTTAGCAGAGGTGGTTTTTCTGGACACACTATATATACTGTGAAATCTACCTGGCACAATGCGATAAAGCATTATGTTGCCCAGCGAGCCATCACTGTGCACGTACACACAAACATCAGGGAGCAATCTAATGTAAAGACAATTATTCCAGAAATCCCTCATTTGATAAATCAGATTCTCTGATTCATCGCACAAACGCCACACAGTTTGTAGATCAGGCTAACATTTGCTAAAATCCACATCTTCTTCCATGCCTACAAACGGGGACAATATTCCCACTAACGTACAAGGCAGGGTGATGCATTTTGGTCTGAGCTGTGAGCAGATATTCATTCCCTGCAAAGCCCAGGGAAAATGTAACAGCAGAAGTAATGGGGTGAGGTGAGGCGTGAAGGTAGCCGTTCACAAACAACAGGAACGGTGGAAGAATCGTCTCCACATTGTACCGCAATAACAAATACATCCCTCTCACCGCCGCCAGTGTCACCGTGACCTGCTTCACCTGTGCTTACAATCTGAACATTGTCCATGTGTATTTTAGTATTGTTTATTTCCACAAAATAACACAGCAACATCGGCCCGTTGAGGAATACTGTGGAATGCCAGGAGACACGGCGTCTTCACTGGAGATATCCTGCACCCACTGTGACTTCCATCTTGTTACCTTGTACCGCTCACATCCCTGCCAGGACTTCCCCAAATCACCAACACTCATCCCTGATCCAATTCACCACAGCTAGCTGCCACAAAGGTGAAGCGAACCCCTGTCTCAGTGTGGCTGAGTGTGGGCTCACATTGACCGGGATGCTGGGACAGCTTGGTCCTTTCTGGCAGAGAGAGAAACGAATGAACGAATGAACGAACGAATGAATGAATGAATGAATGAATGAATGAATGAGGAGCAAGGGCCTAGGTTTACTGTTTGCTCCACTTGCCCTTGCCTCTGACAGCACACATCTCCCCAGTGTCACACTGACCACACAGCCCACACAGCTCACACAGCCCACAGTCCCTGCTCAATCTGGGCTGTTAATATTTAACCCGCACCGGCACATTCCTTGACAAACAAGGCGGCACACTCCTCATTCCAAATTGCACAACCCCTCTTCCAGCTGGAGGATCACAGCGACGCAGTATCAGTTTGTACAACCCGGTGTTTGTGTAAATGACACAGAACAATAAAACTGCGGAGAATGTTAATGATAAACGCAGCGCTGATCCCAGACGCGGCGCCGCGTAGATTCAAGACATTGTTGTACCAATGGTGCAGGTAACTGCTAT